>NC_077233.1:264079744-264374744 GCF_027887165.1 Monodelphis domestica | reverse complement strand
ATGCATCATCAGAATATTAATGTTCTTCAACATCTATTAAAGTACATGGAGAATATAAATGAAATGATTGGTTCCCAAGCTGTAGCCTTGGAATTATTGTATAATGTCTCTGACTTTATATGTAAGTCTATAAATAAGCATCAGATCTTTTTAAACAGAATAAATAGTAGTTCACACATCACTTTTATCATCTCTATATAATTGTGACTAATGATATTATAAGGTCATTTAAAATTGATGCTGAGTTTATAGAAACTTTTTCATCATATATTTTCTCCATCAGTGGATACTAATCATAATTATCACATAGGACTTGCGAAGTCCTATGATGTTTCAAATAGCATATGCTTATTGGATTCTTAGAAGAAAGATTTGAATCACTGACAAAAGCAATAAACTATAGATTTTTAGATTTGAGATACCAAGATGTCATTATTTTAAATAGATTAGTGATTAATTAATTGAAGGAAAGCAAAAGTTAGATAAGTTTATTCAAAGTGATGAGGACCTGAGTTAAAGTAGAAGCTTTGGAAAAGGAAAAGGAAGGATGGATCTTATATTAGATTCTCAAGAGATTAATCAGGATTCATTGATTAGGATGACAGAGACAAAAAATAGGAATAAAAATGATTCTAAGGTTGGACGTTAATAACCCAGGAATACAGTAGTGCCTTTGATGGTAATGGAGAAATAATGAAAATCCTGCCAAATGGGAACTTTGACTGGATCTCCAAGTCTATTTTTTATATGTACTAAGTGTAGTAACTAGAGGGAATCTGAAAAATTAAGACTAAAACTGTCGTTTGGAAAGTTGTCCTCATGAAGTTGACCAAAAGCTTGTAAATAGGCAAGTTCTCTTGAGGGAATAAGAGTAGGGGAGGAAATTTTTTAATGGAACCTTGAGTACAACCATAGTTCATGGTCAAGGGAAATCACAGAGAAAATAGCAAAGAAGGCAGCACAAGTCTGATCATGTCACTTCTCTGCTCAAAAATTTAGTGGCTCTCTATTGCCTCTAGGATACAGTTATGCTCCCCATTGACTCTAGGATACAATGCAACTTCCTTTGACGGGCATTTAATACTCTCCACAGGCTTTCCCTCCAAACCCTTCTTTCTTCTCTTTCTGATACCAGATCTTTATTGTAAACTAAACCGCCACCCAGGTTGTCATCCTCCACTTTCACCCAGGTGTTATCCACAGCTCCTCATTTCCCCCCCAATACTCGGCAGCTTTGGCATTTCTACTTGTCGCCTTCTTTTTAACACTGCTACCACCCTGGTCCAAGCCTGTCACATCACATCTGAACTAGCACAATTGCTTCCTGATTGACCCCCCTGCCTCCAGTCTCTCTCCCTCAGTTCATTCTCCTCCCAGCTGTCAAAGTGATCTTCATGAAGTGCAGGTCACTCTCCTCTTCTATAACTCCAGGGGCTCTCCAGGGCCAAATATAAAACCCTCCAGCTTGTAAAGCCCTTCCTGCCCTTACTTCTCTCTACCTTTCCAGTCTTCTTACCCATTATTCAACTCCACGTACTCTGTGCTCCTCCTTCCTGGCCCCCCCAGATTCCTTCCCCTCTGTCTCTCCTCTGGGTCTTCCCACTGGCTATAGGGCCCCATGCCTGGAACACTCTCCCTCTTCCTCCTTCCTACCCTTTGGCTTCCCCTGCATCCTTCAGGCTAAAGTCCCTCCTTCAGGAAGCCTTTTCTAGTCCTTCCCCAACACTAGTTCCCTCCCTCTGAGAGGGCCTTCAAGAATCCTGTCTGGGACTTGATTGTACAGAGTTGTTGCATGTTGTCTCCCCATCAGACCTTGCCATGCTTGTCAACGACACTTTCCAGCTCTATTTCCCACTGCTTGCATTCACAAACACTGCATTCCCCTCCAGAAGCCTCGTACCCGCTGTCAGACTCCCTCTGTGGCCTCTGCCCCATCTGTCACCCCCCTCTTCTTTTCTGCACTTCTGAAACCTTGAGTTTCTCCAGGTACTCCCTTTCCTTCTGTGAATACCCAGGTTTAATTTGCTCTCCTCTCAGTTGTATCTTCCCAGGAGAACATAAGATCCTGGAAGGCACAGACGTATTTTTTTCTTATGTCCTCCAATCAATGAATTGCACCTAGTCGATGCTAAATAAATATTTGCTGAATTTAAGAGTAGTCACAGCCGACCCAGGATAATAACGTAGATTGAAATTACCCCCCAAAAGTTTGACTGTATCAAATACAGCAGAGAGGTTAATAAGGACAAAAAGAAAATCTTAAGAGTTTGAGGATGCTGCCATCAGTACATTTTTTCAGAGTTCATTCCCGTCAGGACGACACATCTTGTGTTCTTAAGTTGTTTTGAGTAAGTGTATTGTGATATTCTTAGCTGGTCTTAAAATAATAGAAAATGAACATCTAAATTGAAAGTGAGAAAATAAGTCTGAAATGTGTTGAAAGACTTTTTTTAAAAAAAAGTATTGTTGGGTATATGTCAGTTATTTATTGCAATGTCAAGTTGTAGAAATTATGAGGGAATGTTTTGAACATTTGGAGGTCATGTCAGCCAAGGGAAGGGGGGTGCGTTACACCCAAACACTATTTGAAGCTGAAGTCCATATAATTACATTTGACTTTTTGGGGGGGAGTTTCGTGTGATTTTCCATTGACTTAGATTCATTTTTCGTTGTTTCTTTGTGTATTTGCACTAGCCGTGCTGTATTTGGCCATGGCCTTCGGCTGTAAGTGACATCATTATCTCCACACATGACTTTTCCTTTTCAGGCCAACAGAACTTTTTAGGAGCTGTAATGCTCAGTCGGACCAAGGGGCCATGAATGACATGAAGCTGTGGGAAAAAGGAAGCATAAAAATGCCATTTATAAACATACCTGTTCTGGACATTAAAAAATGTCAGCCTGAAATGTGGAAAGCAATTGCTTGCTCCCTGCAGATTAAGCCTTGCCATAGTAAATCCAGGGGAAGCATTATTTGCAAGTAAGTTTTTTAAAGTAATCTAAACATAGCAGTTTGGAATCAGACTGTTCATTATTTAAATGATAAGCAAATTTAGGTGGGTAGGGCTTCTCGGGAAGGTGCTTCATCTTCCTTAGTTACTAAGGAAGGGGTGTTTGTGGGAGCACTTGTTACCTCGTGTCTCCAAGGAATTGGCATCACTTTTCCCATGATCCACTTTGGTCTGTCTTTACCCATGATTCCCTGTTTGCCCGCTAGATGGGGGAGCAGACCGCAGTGTAGATGGGAGGCTAATGATATGTTAAATACCCCAGGCAACTTTAGGTTAAGTTTTGCTCTTAAGGAAGGCAGTGAAGGTAGAAACGGAGCATTATTTGAACCTAGTCCTGTGTGACCGGGAAACTGAAGCACCTGTACTTGCTGTCCAGAAACCCCCAGCCAAGGGCCCAAGTTGTGTCTAAAGATTGATTTGAGGCGGTTTCTCATCATTGTGAATCTAAGCAATTCATATGCAAGGTAGCCCCAATCTAATTAACTAGTTATTGTTTCTATGTTTGTTTTTTAAATACTTACTTTCTGCCTTGGAATCAATACTATGTATTGATTCCAAGGCAGAAGAGCATAAGGGCTAGGCAATGGGGGTAAGTGACTTAGCCAGGGTCATACAGCTAGGGAGTGTCTGAGGCCAGATTTGAATCCAAGATATCCAGGTCTGGCTCTCTATTTTCTGAGCCCCCAAGCTGCCCCCTTCTATTTTCTTTTGGTTGTGTACAGCGACTCGGATGGGTTGGTGGGACATATCAGTCCACATCTGTTTGATGGTGTGATGTGTTGGGTAGTTTAGGCAGTTAGTTCCTTCAGCGTTTTACCTACGTGGAGGTACACCCGAGGAGATCCTGAAGTTGATGGGAACTCTGGTTCTATGCATGATGTTTTTCTCTTCAGATCCGATTGCATAGAGATTCTTAAGAAATGTGGAGATCAAAATAAGTTTCCTGAAGACCACACAGCTGAAAGCATTTGTGAGCTTCTGTCTCCTACGGATGACTTGGAGAACTGTATACCTTTAGATACATATCTTAGTAAGTAACATTTCTGTATGAGAGTTCAGAAATTCTTTATGTGTTTATTTCTAGTGGTGTTTGTTTTTAACAAGCTTCTTCTATGTGTGATAGAAAATATTTTGTGAAATAATACCTTGATTAGGAATTCCAATTTGATTTGTTTAGCTCAAGAAAGTACTTTAGACATGCCATTCCTACAAATGTAATCAGAAAGAAAGTTCCATTTATTATTCATATTTCTCTTTTAGTATTTGATTTCTTGGTTTGGATCTTGATAGATTAGGATAAAAATAAGCATCCTTTGCCTAGTAGAATTTATGTCTTCTCTGGGCAAAGGATTCTTGGCCATTAAATAGATTTCTATTAGTGACTCTTGTTGCCTCAATAGCTTTTATTATTAAATTAGAAATTTGTTATATTGGGAAAATATTTTGGATCCTTTATATAATCCAATCATACTAATTTTAAAAATCAAATTTTAAAAATGAAAATAATAAAATACTAGCAGTGCAGGTACACCAAACTAAGCAATCTCTGTACTGGAAAATCCAGATTTTTTTTTTTTAAACCCTTACCTTCCATCTTGGAGTCAATACTGTGTATTGGCTCCAAGGCAGAAGAGTGGTAAGGGCTAGGCAATGGGGGTCAAGTGACTTGCCCAGGGTCACACAGTTGGGAAGTGGCTGAAGTCAGATTTGAACCTAGGACCTCCCATCTCAAAATCCAGATTTTTACAAAAGATAAATCAGTTTTTACATTCTTCCCCTTCAGGCATTTGACATTAAAGACAAACTGAGCTTGTTGGTTGTTGACCTATCTTGGCCTTCCCATTCCCAATTTTTCCCTGACCAGGCAGGCTTTTATTCATTTCTGCCTGTTTGAAACCCTTCTCTTCCTTCAAAGCTCACTTCAGGTATCATCTCTTCCATGAAGTCTTCCCTAATCCTCCCAGGTACAAGTGTTCATATTTTCTTATGGCACTTTGACTGTATTTCTCCTTTATCCTTATGGCATTTTACCTCACACTATACTTACATACATTGTTATATTTCAGGAAATATGTTATTTTCTATTTTATACATCTCCAGCGCCTACCACAGTGCCTTAAATGTGAAGTCATGTGCTCAGCGGATTGAAATGAATAATACTTGATTTCCTTTACAAAAGAGTTATTTCCTCAATAGATTTCCTCACAATAGACTTCTAAGGATAGCAAACTCAACTAATGTTTTTAAAACATGATTTATTACATTAAAATTAGATTTTTACACATTTCCTCAGGAATATCCCTGTTGTAAATAGTATATAACATAAAACTATATTGTATTAAACGACTCAGAACAGATAAAGTTGCTTTAAAAGGAGTGAGAGAAGTCCTGGAGCATCCTAACACTTGGCTTGGAGAAGGTAGCCACAGATGAATAGACAGACAATTCTTGCTTTATGTAAATTTGTATTATACACATTCAACTTTACCTAAAGAATTCTAGAAGAAACTCGTCCTCTTTACTGTGCCGCACTTCCTTCCCTCTCTCTCCGCTTCTGCCTTGGCCAGCACTCACTACCCCGCCTGCCTCAAAGCACCTTCCAAATGACTGCAGAACGGCCAATGGGGAGAATGCCATCCTTGGCCCAAGAACTTCTGCCTCCCTTCGCCCCCCACCCAAACGCCAAGGCCCTGCCCAACTGTCTTGTATTCATCCACACTCGGTGCCATGTGTCTCGTCTCTGGCCCCCCAGGGGCCGCCTGTCCTCTCCTGTCTCCGTCCATGGCCAGCCCCCTGTCTGCCCCTTGTGTTTTGCCTTTCTGTTTCTAACCAGGCCCCCACATGGCTGGCCCCAGCCTCCTCCATCCACTGACCCAGGATCTCCCTCCCTTCCTCCCTCCCTCCCCTATGACTAGGGGCAAATTTGCGTTATTTAAAATGACTTCCTGTAGAGGTCTGCAGAATGCAAAGTCTCACTTAAAGCGAGAACAGTCTGATAGAATAATCTGTTAAACCTATGGTCCTCCTACCCATTGTCTGTGACTCAAGTGCCAGAACACTGAGAAGCAGATCAGAACCCTATTTCTTGCAGAAGTCGGCTATTTTCAATATTAATAAATGTTTTAGACTGAAAAATGAGGAGCCCCCAACCAGGAGGATGGCCTGAGCGCGCAGTTTTCAATGTCCACGTGGGGTATTCAGCACCCCTGCTGACCGCCCGGCACTCGGCCCCCAGCTGTAACGGGCTGTCTGTCGTCTGTATCCGTGATGCCGTCATTTTTCAGATGTGACTAGAAGCTGGCAGCGACGGGAACTGCTGCGAAGAACCTTTGGCTTTGCAAAATAAATAAAGGGGAGAGACGCCGCTCTCTTGGCTGAGCCAATTCTGCTCGGCACCATGAATGTGGATTTTGGAATTCTGTTGAGCTGCGACGACGAGGGACCTTCGCAGGCATGTTTGTCTAGAAGATTCCGAGGCTGAAATGATGACGCGAGGCAGAGGCTGCAGTAGAGAAGATACGCGTGTCTGTGCATGGACGTCTTGATGAGATGCGGAGTCCGCCGTCCCACCCCCTTCGAATACCCAACACAGCCCTCGGCCCCTGGTATTATCCGTCATGAGCAGTTTCATTGAGTCGCTCCGTCACAGGCATTAAACGAACGAGCATCTTCTGGATCGGGCTGGTTCAGAAACCAGCATTAGTCAAGTCAGACAGCAGTTCCAACCAAGCCCCGAAAGGGGCTCTGCAGACCCCCGCTTGGGACTGGGTGCACATTAGTTTAATGCTTTGACTGGGTGGTTCCCTAAAGACACTCTTCTGATCAAGATGGTGGAGGCCTGGTGTGTTGATTACGTAGGGAGGGCTCATAACTTAATGACCTCGATTAACCCAGCCCTTTACATGGAGGGTAGGACCCGGCTGCAGGATCCCAGAGCCAGCAGGTTTGTGTCTCCTCTTGACACACTGCTCACCCTCGTTCAGAATCCATTTCCCCTGGGGTAAGATACACATTCCAGGACCCCCGTCTGGCTTCATCTTTTAGCCTTATTTCACGGGAACCCCATCCCGCAGGAGCGCCACCTGCCTTCTCTTGCCTCTGCACCAGCACAAGGTGTCCTGTGCCCAAGCATTCTCCCCCCTCGCCCCAGCTCATCAGAATCCTCACTGCCTTCAGCTGCTGCCCTCTCCTTGGTAGTGCTCCTTCCTGAAACTGGCTTCTGTCTCTGTTATGTCCCTCCTAGAATATGATGTCCTGGAAACAGATGGTGCTTGTTTTTGACTTTGTGACCTTGTTGCCCAACACAGTGCATGAATAACCCAATATTTTTATTTAAACCAGACCCACGATTTAATTGGAAAATCCCCTTTACCAGTGAAGAGTTAAACCTACTGTGCAATTTAGAATTTTAAAGGGATTGTCAAATGCCAGCACCAGAGAGCCAATCTGTGACAGAGGCAAATTCTTCTCCAAATCTTTCGGACCCTAAAACTGCCTCTAACGATTGTTGTCATTTTACTTTTGCTGAAAGTGATCTTTTGAACAATCACCATCAGGGAACACAACTATGTGTGCATTAAAATTGCTGTTCAATTAAAAATTGAATCGCTTTGCTTATGGTAGGTGATTAATAAATGTCTGTTGAATTGATTTTTGAGCTGGGCTCTGCCTCAGCATGGTTAAGCGGGATTATAAGACAAATGACATTAGTGAAAGGGGTAAATGAAGACATTTGGCTTGTGGGTGGCTGCTGTTGGCTTCCCTTTCTGAAAAGATGTTTCTAGGGTGTCTGGGGATGGTGACACAAAGTTCACATCTCTGTAGTGCATTATGGCTTAAAAGAAATGTCATATCTAAGAGAAAAATCAAGTATAAAACCAGGGAGGTAATATTCAGATATGTGCAGACTGTTAAATTGACCACTTGTGTCCATTTAGAGACTAAATATTACAAAAGGGGAAAAAACATTTATTTAGGGAATTGTAAGTTCTTTGAATTTCACATGAATGTTCTGCCCAGTCTCAATTTTAGCAGGGACCCTGGCTTAGTTGCCTTTTTAGCAGATTGAGTACAATTATACACTTTGATAGGAACCCTCGAGAGGTTTAAAACAAAGATCTTTTGGAAGTCTGAGAGGACGAGGTTTTTTACCATTAAGAGGGGATCAGCTTTAAATAATGGACACAAGACACAGTAACTTTAATAAGTCAAGACATACTAACATGTACTGTATAAATAAGGTGTACCATCTAGCTTACCATAATGGATATGGCCCATGGTAAAATGACTTCCTTCTTGGACTTTAGCCCATTTTGAACCAAATTCACTGAGCCAGAACTTTAGATTGTTTAACCAAAAGTCAAACCAAGTTCTTTTTATATGTTCATTAGCTTATTTTTTATTTAAAATAGCATTCAAAATGTACAGGACTCCATTCTTCTTCTAATTCACTTAAATTGATCAACTGTTAACTTTTCAGGACCAAGTTCTTTAGACAGCATTGTAGAAGATGTTACTCATCCCTGTAATCCAAATCCTTGTTCTGCTAATGAATTATGTGAAGTGAATCGAAAAGGATGTCAGTCTGGTGATCCATGTCTTCCTTATTTTTGTGTTCAAGGTAAGCAGGATATGTTTACTGATTTGTTCTTGAGATTTTGTATTTTAAACTACATCACAGAGGATAAGGATTCTTCCCAAAAGAACTTCATAATTTTCTACACTTTCTTTTAAACTTAACTTTCCCTCTCCTTTTGCTCTCAGTATATCTTTCTTGTTCTTTCACTAATGTTTTCTTTTTAAAATCTAAATTATATTGTCTCTCTACAATCAGTATTGAATGATTTAGCAATATAAAATGAAATTTTTGATCAATAAAATTTTTGCCAGCCAGTATTTCTTTGGCCTCTTTAAAGACTATTTGTTTATTGCAGTTTTCCCTCATTTTGTCCATTTCCTTTCTTTTAAAAAGAATTCTGCCCACTTCTATTTTTTCTTTGCCATATTAGTATGATTTTGTGCAAAATAAACAAAGAAGGATCTAGAGAAGAATCATTAAACTGGTAATGAAGTGCCTTTTAAAATTATGCTTCGAAGGAAAATCCTAAGGAGACAACATGGGTTAGCATAAAGAGCACAACCAGAATCAGAGGATCTGGGTTCAAATTCCAGTTCCATTTCTCTCTGAGTAATCTTGAACAAATCCTAGTTTTGTCATATGTAAAGTGGGATGGGGAGACTACATATATTTCAAATGAGTCTTTTAGATTTGAATCTTGTGAAATATCTGATACAGTAGAAAGGTCGACAGATTTAGAGTCAGAGAACTTGGTTTCATATGCTACCTCTGTCACTTACTGTGTAACTTACCTGTGTGGCCTAGGGTAGGCACTTGACCTTGCTGGGCCTCAGTTTCTACTTTAAAGAGTATGGAACTAGGTAGCCTCTAAAGTCCCATCTAGCTCTAAAGTTAATAATTTTGTGATCTTATATTTTTATGAGAGAAAAGTCATGATATCATTAAGGTTATGAAATTGTAGACGTTTTTATTTTATTCTATGAGAAGAGATTTTTTAAAACTATATTCAGAGAGGGGGCAGCTGGGTGGCTCAGTGGATTGAGAGCCAGGCCCAGAAATGGGAGGTCCTGGGTTCAAATGTGGCCTCAGACTCTTCCTAGCTGTGTGACCCTGAGCAAGTCACTTAACCCCCATTGCCTAGCCCTTACTGCTCTTCTACCTTCAAACTAATATGTTTCTAAGTCAGAAGGTAATGGTTTAAAAATTTTTTTTAATTTAAAATAAACTATATTCAGAGAAGCACAGGCCTTTTTGGAATGAATCTATTTTCAGAATTTTTTGAAGTCTACATTTAACTTAATTGAAAATTTTCTTATTAAAAACCAAGAAAGCTACTTTGGGATAGAAAAAGTATGTATATACATATACATATATCTCATAAATATTTATTTGTATATACACACACATGCATATATATATACATATAGGGGTGTATATATATGTGTGAATGTGTGTGTATATATGTGTGATCTATATTCACATTACATGTATATATATACGGTATATACGGTATACGGTAAATTGATATTTTTCTTAATCCCACTTAAGTGGATTTAAGTCATTCAATAATTCCAAGTTCTATTTCTAAATAATTTTACATGCTTATTTTCCAAATACTTGAAATGTAGATATAGACATTTCTCACTGTACATAAATTTGCATTACAAATTTGACTTTCATGTTTTACATTGTTTGCTGTCTTGGGGAATGAGGGAAGAAGGGAGAATTTGGAACTTAAAACTTTTTTAAAGGGTTAAAAGATTTTTTTACATGTAATAGGGGAAAATAAAACATTATTTTAAAAAATTCAATTTTACATAAAGAATTCTGAAAGAAACCTGCATTCCCAAAAAACCCTTTACATTAACTTTACTGTACCATGCTATGCTCTCTCTCTTTCCCCACCCCTGCCCCTCAGCTCTGTATTCTGAAACCTTGCCCAACTGAAAAAAAAAATCCCTTAAAAAAGCTCTCCAAGTAAAAGCAGAACAAGGGACATGTGGAGAATCCCCTCTGCTGCCTGATGGAGGCTTGGCTTGAGACGTCCAATGCCAAGAAAAGAGATGTTTGCCCTGCTTTGCCCACCACTTGTCCATCCCTGTGTGTCTGCCTTCCATCAGTTCAAACTTGGGGACTGCATGTCTGTAGCCCCTACTCTCATGTGTCGCCCATTGTCTCCTGTCTGTATCTGGCCCCTACGTGTCTGGCTCCCAGCATGCTCTTCTTCTTTGTTCCAACCCACATGTCATTGACCTCAGCCCCCGCGTGTTCTTCCTCCCTCTCTTGCTTTCCTGTCTCTATTCCCCATGTGTGTGTTCTTGAACCACCAGCCCCTTCCCTCCATGGGCAAGCGGCTCCTTCGTTCCTCCCTCCCTCCCTCCCTTCCTCACATAGGCAGGGAATTTGCATTATATAAAAATTGCTTTAACAGAGGTCTGTGGAATGGTCTACTTATGCAAAGTGAGAACTGGCTGTATTCTTGTTAAATCTTTGAATCTTCCCCCCACATGTAGAGAATATGTGCATTGGCTGAACGACAGTAATTTTGAACAGTTCTCAGCTATTACCTAGTGCTCTGTACAATTTAATTTGAGAGTGCCTCCAGTGATCCCATTTCTAGGCTTATATTCTAAGGAAGTCAAAGGCAGAAACAAACCTCCACATACCATAGTTCTAAGCTGCCATGACTATCGAAACATTCTTTGTGCTGGCTAATGACTAGAACAAAATAAGTGACTTACCAGCTTGGAGAATGGAGAATTTAAAAATATACAATATGTGAGTGTAATAAAATACTATCATATAGTATGAAATAGCAAATATGAAGAATTTATAGATGTATGGAAATGTGTTCAAAGAGCACATATAGATACATGAATTGATACAGGAGAAATTAAATTTGGCTTCCTCATCTGTAAAATGAGGACATCGCCGTCCTCTAAGATTTCTTCAGCTATGAATCTGTGACCCACTGGTCCTAAGCAGAACCCAGAGAACCATACACATAATAACTCTATTGATGTATAGGAAAATATAACTAAAAAATGTTGAATTCTGGTTAGTTTAAAAGCCATTGAAGATAGTGAAACAATTTCCTGTTCATTTCAGAGAGGCGTGTTATGTTATGACAAAATGCTGAATAGATGGCCAGATAGTCATTGTATCTAATGTTTTTGCTTAACAGATATTCATCACAAGAAAGACTTCAGTCAGAAGGTTGGAGGGAGTAGTATGTAGAACAGATTTTTTCCTCAAATACAAATGCACTAATAAATTAAGATTGAATTAACTTGAGGGGGCTGGAAGAGACATCTTTAGCTAAGGATATTAAAAGACAAACATCTTAGTCATCTGAAAATTGTGTATGAACCTTAAAAGCCACATATAACATAAAAGTCCTATTTTGATAAATGTTTTACAAGTCACAGGACAACAACTCTTTATTATTTTGCTCAGTTAAATTTTCTTTGTGTAGGTTGCAAATTAGGAGAAGCTTCTGATTTCATTGTCCGGCAAGGAACACTTATCCAGGTACCATCATCTTCAGGAGAAGTTGGTTGTTATAAAATTTGTACTTGTGGACAAAGCGGACTGTTAGAAAACTGTATGGAAATGCACTGTGTAGACCTGCAGAAGTCTTGTATTGTTGGAGGGAAAAGAAAAAGTGAGTGTTACTATTTTATAATCTTGAAGACTTGGGCTAGATTATAAAGAAGTCATATGAAAAGAAGCTTTCTTTCATACATATGGTTCTAAGTGGATTATGTACCAAGAAATGCCCCAGAAGAGATTGTAGCCATTCTGCAAATCAACCTTTGCTATTCTGCCATCTTCCTACATAAAATGTGATGATGTCATATGTTACAGAAGATATAAGGAAAAATGAATTTTCCTAAGTGTTTGAGTGCATGTGGGCATGCAGAATGGAACAGATTTAACTTAGTATGAAAATCAAAAGTAATATTTCAAGAACTCCCATTTTAATTCTACTTCATAAAACATACTACTATATATATTTTTAAATAGCTGACATGTATCTGGATGTATCTGGACAAACATCTTCATTTTTTTCTTCAAGGCCATGGAACATCTTTTAACATAGATTGCAATGTCTGCTCCTGCTTTGCTGGCAACTTGATATGTTCTACCCGCATGTGCCTAAATGAACACAGCTCAGAAGATGATCACCACACATTTACAGGTAATCAATCATTCAAGTCACAAGAATCAAGCTCTTCCTTCAGATATCTTGGACATACTTTTTTCCCCCTTGTGGGAGTTATTCTTGAAATTTTGATACCAGGGTAGCTGGGATGTTAGTTATTCTTAAAAACCAGAATGTGTAAAAAACATAATTTACACTAATGAATTTAAGGGCAAATAGATAGGAAAAGAGATAGAACCCAAGCTACTTAACTTAGCTGGGCCTCAGGTTCTTCACTTATAAAATTATAAAATGAAATCTCAGCGATCTCTCAGGCTCCTTTTAGCTCTATAAATTTTCCAAAAGGAGACATGGCAGAGGCATATAAATGATTGGATTGATTTTAGTTAGGTTGTCCTAAGGTAATAATTGGTAATATAATAATATTATATTATTATAAAATTTTATTATTTTTTTATATTTGTATTATTATAAAAAATAAGGTAATAAATACTTTTATAATGGTATTATCTTTAATCTAATCACAGGAGGAGTAAAAATAAAAACAATTGTATTTCAGAGCTTCTTCACTATTGAGAGGGGATCAGACTGAAACAGTTAATCATTAATTTCTTTGGTCACACCTCTGGGGTCCCCCACACTGGGGGTTGGGGTGATGAATTTCCACTCTGAGTATAGTCTGAACAAACCCCATTTGGGGTATTTTAATGTGAGTTTTCATTTGCCTCATTAGGATTATTATTATCTCTATAATTGTTTCTATTATTATTATTATTTCTAAAATTACTGTTATTTCTAAAGTTACCATTATTTCTAAAATTTATGTTATTGAGTACCTGATTCCATTTTCTGCAGTTTAACATTATGACCCCTTTTTCCACATAAGTGACATGTTAGTGTTAAGTAGGGATATTTTGAGTTCCTGATTGATTGAATTAAAGATTGTTGGTTGATTTTATCAAAATAAACAGAGAGTTAATTCTCTCTTTACCAGCCCCCCTGTGATTCTACTGGGAGACAAGCTTGTTGAAATCTACTTACTCATGCACGATCACTAAAAGGAATAATCATTAATCAGGCTACTTTGGTGGCATATACCAAAGAACTCCCTTATGTTTATAATTTTTTTAACCTCTGGAAGTAATTACCCAAATTTACTAACCCAGGAAAATTTTCTTCCATTATCAATAACCTAAGCTAATTTTGCATATAGTATGTTCTATTTCTCATGCCCAGACTTTGCAAAAAATTGTCAAAATAAGCCCATTCCTGTTAACATAGGCTGTCAGAGACTTCACGATCTTAGACTAAAACTGGAAAGCTGACCTTGAAGGTCACCTCATTCAACCTTCTCATTTTACTGATTAAAAAAGAGACTACAAGGTGAGGGGATAAGAAGATGAGTAGTAAGCGCAGGATTTGAACTAAGGTTCTGGGACACAAGCTAACATCTTTCAGCACCCCTTTCTGTCTCCCTATATACCTGACCCCAACGAGCTCTCTCAGCTCTACTTCTCTAATGTATCCTAAAGTCTTAAACAAGGCATTCACGTTGTCTATATCTCTAGTTGAGATTAAGACCTTCACTTCCCCATTTCCAGGTTGAAAGAAGGTAAAGGAGCTGTCTGATGACCCAAGTAGCTCCACTTCCCTCTGCTTGTAGATACTATAGAGAACAGCTGATTTGGGGTCGGGCACTGGGGATTGGGTTTAGGGGTAGCATGGTTGCTAGGTCTGGAAAAAGACCAAGAGAACCTAGTCTGCAGTTTCTCTCTCTTCCCAGGCGGTGGCAGCACAGAAAAGACAAGCTTCTAGAGGGCTAAACTACCCTTTCCCATGGAGAACACCAAAATGTCCATATATTTGCTGTGTTTTGATTCTGATTTTACCATTTACTATTCTTTGGCTTACCTCGACGTAAGCTGTGGACAGACAGACAGACCCAGGAGCTCTACCCTGCTTTAGATCACCATTTGGGGTCTCAATTTCCTTATCCATAAAAAGACAAGGAACTAAACAATCTCTGAAGGTCTAAAAGTTCTATTCCTTCAAGAGCCTAGTCTGGAAGTCCCAGGTTTTAAAGAGACCAGATCATTTGGGCCACAGAAAGTAAGGAGGACTATGTAACTCATCATTCCTGAGGAGGACCTGTAATCAATATCGATTGGAGTCCGCTCCTGTCTGCTTCAGGCTTCGGGTTTAAGGTTTTAAGCCCCGTGGACTCCAGGGGAAGAGCCAGGAGGCTTTACATTGCCCAAAGGATTGTCAGCCTATTAGGGAATTCAGCAGTAATACCCTGCCCCCAACCCAGGCACCCTAGGTAGAGAGAAGGTAAAGGAGAGCTGGAGGAAGGGGTGCTCACCAGCTCTCCAAGTATTGACCTCTCATTTAATGTAGCATTTTGTCAGCTGTTGTGATGGTTGTTTCAGGGCAGGAACAAACATGGAATTTGGAAGGGGGGGCATTTTCCAGAGTTTTCTAATCACAGCATGTATGGGAAATATGCAAGTAAATGTGATGATTGAATCTTATTGTTTTCAGGTCTACCATGCAACTGTGCAGATCAGTTTGTCCCAGTGTGTGGACAGAATGGACGCACTTATCCAAGTGCATGCATTGCACGATGTGTTGGTCTTCAGGACCATCAATTTGAATTTGGATCATGTGTCTCAAAGGATCCGTGTAATCCTAATCCCTGTCAAAAATCTCAAAGGTACTTCAAAAACTTCATACTCTATTTTTCAATTACTGCTTTAAAGTAGAACATATAGTATCATGGGAACTTTATTGCTTTCCGAGACTTCAATTTTAGGGAAAAGGATTAAACTGCCGATGAAAAAATATGCTGGTATTTGTTCTTTGACAGTTTGCAATATAGCTTCCTATCTGGGTTTAAAATTCAACTTAAGCTTGTTTTAATTGTGATTTTTCTCCATGCAGTGGGCAGAAGTCATTTATTACATTTGAACATTCTAGAGCTTTTAGTTTCCTTTTAAAAGACGACTGGGATTTGAGTTCTTTTTGGTTCACTTAAACTCCTAAAAGTCTTGATTAGGACATATCATAATAATACAACTGGTTCCTTACAAGTATTTAAAATTTAAGTAATTACAAATCAGTCCTAAAAGTTAATTTCCATGATTTGCCAGGCTTTCTCACATGTTAAAGGAGAAACAATTATTGGCCAGCCATTTGGAAAATATATGACTTGGAATCTGAACCAGAAGGCATCATAAGGAAAAAATGGGGTTGTTTGACCTTCCCTATATGTACACTGTCCTCAACTCTCCTTCTATATTTTCCTCTAATTCTAATTCAGATTTTAAATTTTAATTTTCATATTAAATTCCTGATAATTTCTCCTTCATTGTTAATCATTATGAGTTGTACTAAGTATTCTTTTCTTTGCACTAATTTTGAAATCATTCTTTAGATTTTCTGGAGCTAAACTATATCTAACACTACTTTAATTCAATATCCAAATCATTTTAGAAGGAATTTATAGTTCTAAAGGCATTTTATGGTTTTAAGTAAATTATGCCCAAATGTAATGCAAATAATTTCTCCTTAAAATTTAAAATTGATACTATTTTTATTAGAAATTTCCTATGTTGTATGAGACTCTCTGCCAGAACATTGGTCATCATATGATGGATTTTTTTGACCATAAGTAATGAATTCGTTTATTCTACAGATATTTTAAAAACGCCAGTTGTGTGCCAGAACCTAGGAATTCATAGACAAAAATTCAAATAGTCTCTGAACCCAAGGAGTGTGTGTTCTACTAGTGGAAAACAGTATATACACAGATGAATAAATTTTAAAATATATATTTTGAGGAGTAACTGCAAAGAGCAAGTAGGAAGGCCTTGTTTAGGAGTTGTCACTTGACCCAAATTTGAAGGGATCTAAGAATTCCAAGAAGGGGAGTAAGGAGAGAAAATATTCCAGAAAGGCACAATCAATTAATCAATAAACTTTGTTAAGCACCGACTACATGCCAAGCACTGTGCTAAGGCTAGGAATGCAAAAAGAGACAAAAAATAGACCCTTCCATCAGGGAGCTCACAATCTAAGGGGAGAGACAGTATGCAAACAAATTTGTACAAAGTGAATTGTAAACAAAAGAAATAGGAAATAATTAAAAGAAGGAAAGCACTAGAATTAAATGGGTTTGGATAAGGCTTCCTGTAGAAGGTGAGATTTTCGTTGGGACTTAAAGGAAGCCTGAGAGATTGGTAGTCAGAGCTGAGAAAGGAGGATACTCCAGAAATGGAAAACAACCAGAGAAAATGCCTGGAGCCAAAAGTTGGAGTGTCTTGTTTTTAAAAAAGCCAGGAGGCCAAGGTCACTGGATCAAAGAGTATGTGACAGGAAGTAAGAAGTAAGAAGATTGGAAAGGTGGGGTCTGGGATAGGTTATGAAGGGCTTTGAATGCCAAACAGAACATTTTGTATTTAGTCCTGAAACAACAGGAAGCCACAGCAGTTCTTGGAGTAGAGGGAGTGATAAGGTAGGACTTTTGTGCTTCAGGAAAATCACTTTGGTGGCTAAATAGAGAATGAATTGGAGTGGGAAGAGACTTGAGGCAGGAAGACCCCTAGCTAGCAATGTCAGGAGAAAGAAGGCATTTGAAGAGATATCTTGCACAGAAGTAGGACATGAAATATGTAGAGAGAATAAGGCAGTTTGGCTTTTGGAGCTTGGAGATTCTCGAGGGCACTGATATCAAACCTGTCTGGAAAGATGGCTGGCACCAGTCATTATAGAGTTTTAAATGCTAGACAGCTTTTATTTCATTTGGGGGGTAATAGAAGAACACTAAGATTTCTTGATCAAGGGCTAGGCCAGTAGGGAAAATGGATTGGAGAGGAGAGAGCCTAGCAAGAGGGAGACAGCGAAGAGGCTATTGCAGTGGGTCAGATCTGATGGGGACCTAACATAGAATCATGACTGTGTGAATAAAGAGAAGGGGATAGAGATGAGGGAAGTTGTTGAGGCAAATCAACAAGATTCAGAAACCAATCCAATATGTGAGATAAGAGAGTGAAAGGTCAATATTAACTTCCACGTCATGATTGGTCAACTTGAACAACTGGAAGAATGATGATGTCTTTACCAGGAATAGAGAAGATGAAAAAATGGTTTTGGAGACTATATGGTGAGTTCCATTTTAGTCCTGACAAATTTCAGATGCCTAAGAGACCTACAAGAAGAAATGGCTAATCTGGAACTATGCGCAAAGGGCTTTGAAAGATTGCCTGCCTTTTGACCCAGCCATACCACTGCTGGGTTTGTAACCCAAAGAGATAATAGGGAAAAAGACCTGTACAAGAATATTCATAGCCTCTAGGAAATAAGAGATTGTTGGTAATCAGTAGAGTCCAGTTCAGATGAGCTGTCTTGTCAGGGGTTGATCAAACATTACTCAAGATATTAGAGGATTAGAGTTAGGGTTGATCAAATAACAGTAAAGGTATGGAGCAATTTGGTCTGTGTTGAAAGTGTAACCACATTGGAGAAATCCTGGATCTTTTGAAGTATCAACTTCAGATTCTCGGTCAACCTTGAATGGTAATAAGTGGGCCATTAATTCATCAACTATCCCAAAAAGCAGACGTGATGAGTAGTTCTCTGTAATAGAGTGCTTTTGTTTTTCTTTTTAGATGCATACCAAAACCTCAAGTTTGCCTGACCACTTTTGATAAATTTGGATGTAACCAATATGAATGTGTGCCTCGACAACTCAGCTGTGATCAGATTCGAGATCCCGTTTGTGATACAGACAATGTTGAACATAACAACCTCTGCACTTTATACCAAAGAGGAAAAAATGTGTCTTACAAAGGCCCGTGCCAGGTACAATGATATGATTTCTTGTTTTTCCCCTTTTTCTTATTGTTATAACAAAATATACAAATTCCTTAGAAGACTGAAATAAGTTTATGCTTTCTGGAAGCACATATATTTGGGAGCATCTAGCAAACACATTTTTGAACAAGTGAGTTATGTAACTCCATTATATTCAGTCAGTGAATAAAAATGTTTTTAGAAGTAGCCACATGGTTCAGGGACTAGAACACTGAGCACTTGGAGTCTGGACAACCTGAATTCAAATTTGGACTTGGATGCCTACTAGCTATGTATGTGAACTTGGACAAGTTATTTACCTCTGTCTCAGTTTCCTCAGATGTAAAGTAGTAACAATAATAGCATCTACCTTCCAAAGTTGTGGAGATCAAATGAGATGATATTTATAAGGTGTATAGCACATTGTAAGTGCCTATTCCTTTCCCTACCTCTTCTAAGTTTTAAGATAATGCTAAATTTTTTGCTAGCTCTTCCCAATTTTTGAAAACATCTTTCATATGCATCTATATTATTGGAGTCAACATATATTGTATTAGTCGAACTAGATCATACCCCTAAAGTGAAGTTTCTTTCAAAAGAAAAAAAGCATATTAAAAATAATTACATAAAATTACAAACTTGTCACTTATTTAAAACCCTTCTTTGATATTTATTATTTGTGGTATTTTTACAGTATTTATAGGTCACATTCAGGCTTTATACATGCCAGATCCTAGATAGGAAGCGCAGGTTGTGTGCTCTGGCCAGTGTAGAACATCTGTGATGAAAATACCAGGGGCACTTCCAAAGATAGGACTCCCTTCATTAGGAACCATTCATATCTGCTGCGAACTAAGGAATAAAAAAGGAATTCCTTCCTTTAAACTATGATCTTGACAGTGAAGTCTGTCACCTTCTTCTCTGATCCCCTTCTGAAGTCATCACATGACATTCAGCCAGATATTTAGAAAGCAAGAACTACTTCTCTATAGTAGAAGGAATATTAGGATACAAATTACAAAACAAGCAGGCAAATGACAGGTCAGTATTCTAGTTGTAGAATCAGCTTAAAATATCTCTCTTCTCAATTCTGCTGTCTTTACTCCCAAACTAGCTTTGTCAAGCTTTGGTCCTTGAGAAAGACAGCTTCTTTCCTTCTAGCATCAATTACATGACATAGAATCAGGTCCAAATGGTTGACCTCAAAATCAGCTAAAACCTACCCAGGTCAGTTTCTTCTCATCCTCTCGCTGGCACAGACAGACTTTTCCAGGATCCTCGCCTAAATCAGTAGCTTACTCTTCAAATTCTGACTAAATTTGTGCTTTGTTCTTATTTTGCCACCTTTCCCCCCCTTCATTTCCTCTGGTTCTTCCTAGTTGCACAACCCCATTACTCAAGTCCACCCTGTCTATCCCTCCAGAGTTCTCTTCCCTACTGGATCCATTGCCCCAGATGAAGTTGCAGTTATAAAGCAACTGCATTTAAGTAAGGTCAAGATCACACATATCTGAGGGAGTTAGTCCCATTTACATTCATCTTATGAATGTCCTTCTCAAATCCTAACACCAGTGAAATAAGTGACCTGGATACTGCTTTGTTTTTTTTGACAAAATTATCTCGTTTATCATGCAAAAAGGGAAATAATTATAGTATGCTACCATTCAGGATGCAGGCACATTGCATTAATTACATTTCATTCGTGTAAAGAGCTAGATCTCTTTTTCCACTAATCCCCTTAGTTTTAGCATACAAAATGTTGACCCTTGTAACTAAATTACAGTGACCTGGGTAAGATCTACAAGACATAAAAGTCAGAAGGGATTACTGCAGCCCAACTCAGCTGCTTTCCTTCTGCTGCTATTTTAATTACTGCGTGTACTCGTTACCTTGTTTTAATATACCTAGTAACTTGGAGTGATGTTGTGATGATTAAGATGAAAGTGAAAACACCAAGCAACTGAAATGTTTCTTCTGCACTATGTGTAAAGAAGATGCGTTTCTCCAGTTGCCTTATTCTCAAAAGGTTACAATATCCTATCAAGTGCCTGCTATGTGCTTGCAACACTATGAAATTACGCTTGATAGATATTAAGAGATGATAGGACTTAGAGCTGGAAGGGATCTTAAAGATCGTCTCTCAAGTCTAATTTCTAACATTTTACATTGAAGGAGGCCCAAAGAGTTTAAGTGATTTGCCTGAGGTCACCAGATTTGGAACTGAAGAAAGAGAATCACAGAATCTCATTCTTGGAAGGGACCTCAAAGGTTACCTAGTTTATCCAATACAACCCACATCCATGCAGGAATGGTCTTTGTAACATCCCTACACATGGTTAGTTTCTAGCCATTTTACTCAACAATTTAGCATTCTCTCTAATATTATATTTTAAGCATATAAGAATTAAGAGAATTTTTTATATTGAGACCTTTGTGAAAAAGATATCATCAAATCTACTTGGAATGGTTTAGATGAAACCAATTTTGAGACAAAAAAGGATAATGGCAATTAGTATTGTTATCACTATGATCAGTATTAGTAATCACCATGCTTGGCATTTATATGATGTCTTATAGTTGTAATGTGCTTATTTTGTCTTATTTCTTCATTTGGCATTCCTAGGAATAGTACAAGTATTGTCCCCACTTTACAGACAGGAAAACTGAGTTTCTGGAAAGTAGAGTGACTTGCCCAAAATCATACAGCTAGTTAAATGGCATTTGTAGAACTAGTACCAAGGTTCTCTGACTCTGCATATGGTACAGAAGCACTGGAATTCTTTTCCCTCTCTACATTTGTTTAGCTCATTACATGACAATAAAAATTGATCTCCTATCAGTTTGATTCTTTATGTCATGTCACTCTAGCTCTAGACTACAGCTGCCTTAAAACTTGGTTCCCTGTTTCACAATGACAGAGTAGACTTTTCAGTTCTTAAGTATTTAAGAGTTAAGTGATTAAACAAAAAAAAATACATATTACATATGTTAATTACATTACATATGTATTATACAAAGTAAATTAAGTGGTTAAACATACATATAGGTTAGATGATTTATGATTTGCTTCTATTATTACGGAAAATAACTGATAAACACCAGCAAACGCAATCCTAATGCAAGAAATAGTATTTGTACAATCTTACTAGTTCACAATGGATGAACACTTATCAGCAGAGCCAGAGAACAGTGAGAAAGTAATCTTTCTAGAGCAGCTTTGACGTCCAGTTTGACGGACCCGTTGATAAAATGTAGAATCTCTCTGGAATTCGCCTCTGTGTCTTTATTTTCCCTGTGAAAAAGAATAAATTCCCAGAAGATCTTTTTGGGGGGAGGGGAGAATTTCCACTATGATTAAAGTTAAATATAAATCATTTTTTATTTCAGCCCTTCTGCAAATCAGCAAAGCCTGTTTGTGGACACAACGGCGAAACCTACAGTAACGTGTGTGCTGCCTACTCCGACCGCGTAGCTGTGGACTACTCTGGCCCCTGTCAGGCTGTAGGAGCTCTCTCCGAATACAGCTCTTTCACAGAGTGTGCTGCCGTCAAATGTCCTCCTCTCCCAGCAACTGGATGCAAGCCCGTCATCTCACCTGGTGGGTTCGTGAAGGTTCCTACATGCTAGTTATTGGCAGTTTAACACCCAGATGCTACGGCAAATAGCAAACCAGGGCTTACATGTGACCTTTCTTTCTTAATGTGATAGCCCACGTCAGAGGTCATGCTTAGACTTCCAGCAGCATATAGATCATCCGTACAGCCTCGTACCGGGACTGCTTATTCTACAGTATGTTTTAATTGCTTTATTTTCATCGGTTTCTGTTGTGCAGGTGCTTGTTGCCCATTGTGTGCGGGGATGTTGAGAATTTTATTTGACAAGGAAAAGTTGGATACAATTGCTAAGGTAAAGACTTAAAGAAAATATATTAGAAATTTTAAGAAAGCCGTGCCTTCTTTTAAAACGATTTGGTAAAGTCACTTGAGTAATTAGGCTTTTCTTTGTTTCATCTGGAAAGGTGAACTTTTCATAGACTATTTGAGCCAAGGATGTTAGATGCCATCTAAGCCAACTGCCTCATTTTCCAGAAAGGAATGCAGGTTCATTATTAGTCATTCGCTTTTTCTTAAACTATGTTTACTGAGAAAGAAGAAGACAAAATGGTCCTGAATTTGGGTAAATTTAATATCTGTGATGGTCATAATTAAACTTTAATAGCTCGGGGCCTCTGATAACCAGTACCTTGGCAGAATGTGTCTCTGTTGACAGCAGATCCCAGACTGATTTGTTTGACTTTGGATTCTTCTCACCAGGAGGGGCTGTTAGTCTATCAAAAGACCCTTAGTGATCCGTCTCCCCTGAGTCACAGCTATCCTAATGTCTTTGCTCAAAAAAATCCACACAGAAGCTTGTTGATTTTGGCTAGATGCCGGGACAGAATGGAATAAGTATCTCCTTAAGCTCCCACGAGTCCAAGCGCCCCATGATTCTAAGGCTCTGAAGAGTCTAGATAGTTGTTATTTCTTCTCACAACAATGAAACGTCCCCAACAGAGTGCCTGTGCAGCTAACCCATTTCTTCACCATAAAGCTATCCCCCATGTAAGTCTTCTATGTATACAACTATTGCTTCTAGTATATCATTCCCCTTTTCACCACTGACCCCCCAAAATGTAGATGTGCCAATGTTGCTCAACATACCCATGGTGTTTTAATAAAAACGCATTTATATAAGGCAATTATGAATCATCTTCCTATACACCCAGCTCAAAAGATTCCTTTCAAAGAAATGGCATTGGATAGAAGATTTCTCCTTGCTAGTTCACGTGATTGGGCCTATCAAAGGCCTCCTAATAACAAGTACTTATAAGATCAAATTTCATGTTTACTCGAAGAATCTCAAAACATGCTCTGAACCGACAAACTAATGAAACATGGTTTTGTGCGGCATATGAGCCAGGACTGCAGTTAATTTAAAATGTGTATCTTTTTCTAGGTAACAACCAAAAAACCCATAACTGTTCTCGAAATACTTGAGAAAATTCGCTTACACATTTCAGTTCCGCAGTGTGACGTCTTTGGCTACTTAAGCATTGAATCAGAAATAGTGATTCTGATCATACCTGTCGATCATTATCCAAAAGCATTACAGGTAAGATTGAACATTGAGCAGTAATGAAATATGCATTGTTGGAGGAATTCAGTGAATCTGGAGCAATTCAACCATATCTATATTGAAGTTGTTCTAATAAATCAAACCAGAATACAAATTGTAGCCCAATAGAAGTGACTCATACCAGGAATATTTTCATCAAGAACAATTTGAATAGCAGATAGAGCCCTGGAAATAGTAGATTGAGCCACTGCACTTTGGCATGAGAGCTACCAGTGCAGGAGACATTTCAGGATCAACTGATTGTAAGAAATATTTATTAAATTATACACAGTTTTCAGTTTACATGAAGGGGCTCCTCCAGAAGTTTCTGTATATGACTCCTGGAAAAAAATGGTGCAGGTTCCTCATAAGTGATATGTTTCTGTCCCCCAGGATAGGTCAGTAATGCCTTCCTAGAAATAATATAGAGGACTAAGGGATGGAATTGTTAGAAGATTGCTTTTTAAAGAATATGGCAGAATTGAAATTGTCTTTGTATAATCACATAGAACAGGGATTCACTTGGAAGAAAAGGAATCCTTTAGTTGACTTAGTTGTAATATTGAGTCCCTAGAGGAGCAGTCCAGCCCCACAGAAGGAGGTAACCTGGGAGTACAGACCTCTAAAGGAGCCAAATTGATACCATCCCCCCAACGGGACTCCCATGGAAGAAAGGCTTTGGCCAGTGAACCACGTGATGCTGAGTGAATGGGAATTTTAATGCCTTCATGCCCTAGGACAGTTTATGCATGCAAGACATCTATGATCTGACCTGATAATACATGTATAATCCAAATCAAATTCCTTACTATCTTCAAGAGATGGAGAGAGGGAGATAATTTGAATCTTAAAATTTCAGAAAAATGTATGTTGAAAATTGTTATTACATGTAACTGTGAAAATAAAATATCTTTGAATTTAAAAATTTAATTATATAGATGACTTAGATCTAAAAATGGGTGCTCATGCCAACATTGTCTATTCCATAGAAAATATTCCTGGTGCTGCTTCTGGCCATTGTGGTTTTTCTGATATAAGAGGCTTTCTCTGAAATGTACCCTGACATTACCTTTATTGTATGAATTGTACTTTTAAGATTGTATTCTTTTATGTTTTTATTATTTGTAGCTCTTTGTCCAAACTTACTTATGCTAGAATTATTTAAAGATTATTTTAATGGTATAAGATCTCTTAAGAAAATTTTGAGACCTCATCATCAAAGGAATGGGATATAGCAAGAATGTTTATATTGGGCTGGACAGCCTTTACTTTGGGGAGGATTATTCTTGAGCTCATCATTGGTCTAGCTTTCTTGTTACCTGAGACCTAAAAGGCCCAACCTATAAAGATTTGGTATAAGATTTTTAATAGGATTCCAAACAGAGAAGAATAGCCATTTTATCTGAATTTCTCTATTTTTAGCCCTTTGTATTATACCTTCTTTATCCTATGTTACTAGTAAAGCCATTACATTTTATGGTACATAAATATCTCATTGCATTCTAACCTTGAGCTTTAATCACTGGAGTGACCTGAATTAAGTCTTGTATGCCTGTTTGCAAATTTGGCAAGATCAGTTTAAAACTTAAGTGAATCCGTGTGATTTTACTTATTCACAATCTTTTTTTTTCTTCTTCTCTCTCAGATCGAGGCTTGCAATAAAGAAGCAGAAAAGATCGAGTCACTGATCAATTCTGATAGCCCAACTCTGGCATCACATGTTCCACTTTCAGCACTAATCATCTCCCGGGTCCAGGTTTCGAGTAGCCTTCCATCTGCTAGCACAAAAACTCTGCCCCTCTATGGTTTCTTCTTCTTCAGCATTGAACTTGTCTTATTAGTTTTGCATGGCACATAACTGCTTACAGAACGTGCAAAACAAGTTGTCTATGAAATATTTCTTTATTGTGAAAGACATTAAGGACTGATGGTCTTTGTGATGGCAATCACCAAGTAAAAGCACATGTCACTTCAGTAATTCACCACACAGTATTTTTCTTTTTTTAAGTCATGCTTTTCTTTATCAAATTTTGTCCATTTTTAACAAGCACGAGATAGAAAATGGATCTTCAAAGTCACATCTTAAAAAATAGATCTTTGATGTTGCATCACTAAGTGGACTTGATCTGAAATTTGCTTCGAGTTGTGCCCTGCCATTGGGAAAATCTGGTCTATGTAGGGAATGAGATGCTGTTACCCACTTTGAGGATGCTGTTTTTGTTTTGTTTTGTTTGCTTTATAAAAGGATTCACTTCATGGAAGGATTCCTTGCTGGGTTCCTTTAATAGGAAAGTTGCCCCAGTGTTTTTCAGTACTTGTTTACATATCAGCTACTTGAACCAGAAGTTTAGATACAAAGAAATATAGTATTCGTAGTCACTGCTGACTCAAGATGAGAAATAAAGGTAAAATATTTCTGAAATGATCATGTTAAGTCAGTGGAAAATATGAGACTTTAAACAAATTAATTGATACCTTATAGAGCTATACAAGAGCACATCTCTTAGTTTAATAAGTAAGGTACCCTTCTAGAGTTAAGTGGCTCATTATATCCTGTAGCCAGGTATGTCACTGACAGGTTTCTGACTTTTGTGAAAGGGAAAAATCCTCTAAAATACATACAAAGTAAGATTAGTTTTAAGCAATAAAGAAAGCATCTTGCCTTATGCAATTTCCTATGACTCAAACCTAATTTGAGTGGAAATGGTCAGCTGCACCAACAGGGTTTTTTTAAACGTCAGTCTTAAAACAAATTGCTGCTACGTAAATAATTGCCAAAAAGTGAAGTAATTAATTGTTCGTGTAAATAATACATGATCCTTATATTTCTTATATTTTATTATGAAGAAAACTAATAGCCATGTTTTAAAGATGACAATCATAAGTGTTTTTCCGGTACTTTTTTTTTTCATGAAGATACATTGTCTTTATAGTATGTCCACTGTAGATACTGTGTATTATGCCTTATTCCTTGTTGCAATTTTTACATTTTGTTTTATATGTATGTATAAATGCTATCCTAAATATTAAAATGTTTTTGCATGTTGTTTAATGAATTTTACACTTAAATGTGTTTAAATATTTGAAATAAGCTATACAATTTAATACTTATTTTATGCACCTGAATTTACATTCCACATGAAGCTTTTTTTTTTCAGTATTAGCCAACTTTTGAAGACTTTATGGATATAATTATTTTTTGCCAAAATGATGTTTAAAGTAGGCACTTTGGAAATATCCATATGCTATGTAGCATGTTTGTAACACTTGCTCTTATCTGTATAAATATCTACAATGCAATGTACTGGGCAGCTTTTCTATTTTAATAAAACAGTTACTTCCTCATGTGTCTGAATAACTGGAAAATCTCTTGAGTTGTTGAAATCTAAAGAATAAAAATAAAAGAAATAATCTGAATTGAGCAAAAGGTTCTCATATATTATCATAGTTTTTGGAAAACCCTTGGTCTGATTAGATATAGGTAAGGATGAGTGATTGATTTAGAAAATCATGTTTCAACATTTCCTGTAGGGCAGTGATGGCAAACCTTTTAGAGATGGAGTGCCGGGCCCTGCCCCTACCCCACTCCCCCAGACCTAGTGCCCTGCCCAGACAAGGGAGGGAGTAAGTTTTCCCATTGGGCTGCTGGGCAGAGAGACAAGGGAAGTGAGGAATGTCCTCAGGTGCATAGAGAGGGGGAAGGAAACAGTTCCACCCCAAGTCCCTTTGGCTTTCTAGTAATGAACTCTGGTGGGAGGCTGCAGGCATACCCACAGAAAGGGCTTTTCATGCCCTTTTGGCACATGTGCCATAGGTTCACCATCACTGCTCCAGGGGATCTGTGCCCAGGCCTTTCAAGGAGAGGACTAGAGAAAAGGGGTTTGTGAGAGGAAACCACTTAGCCTCTGACCTGTTTCTGGTTGTAAATTCCTGACAAGTGCTTTAAAAAATGCCTTCTGGTTGAATACAAATCTAATTCCGACCCCATTCAATACTTCTCTTTTTGGAAAAGGTGAAAGAGCTCCAGGGTAGTGGAGTGGCTGAAGCTTTGGTTCACCTACCCAGTCAGCTATTTTGCCAAAACCCTGATGCTAGGCGAGTTCTTCCCTCAGTATACTATTTAATACTGACTATTCTTATTTTGACCATCTTGCTAGAGCCTTAGTCTGCCTTTCTTTGGATTTCTCAAAAAGGTAAAGATCCTCTGGAGGCTATTGGACTTCCATGCCTACCAGTGCCTGCCTGATTCTTCATGTTCACATTATGATGAGATATTTAATCTGAAAATTAGGTAAGCAAAGAAGCATTCAATTACTTCCATTTGACTCTGGAATGTATTTATAATTCTGGGCAATGGTTTTCCTTCCCTCATTTTGTCTGATACAGACTAACACAAGAGGTCTTCCCTGCCTGTATCTGGGATGAAGATTAGAGGAATGAGACAACAGAAAGAAGAGAAACTGACCTGGGAATCAAAAATATTTGCTCCTGGTTGTGGCTTGATTATCGGTTTCCTATCTGATGAAATTTAGGATGCCCCCAGATTAAGGAGAAAAGTACAAATGGAAATAAGATTTATGCCATCATTAATTCTACAGTGACAAAGAAAAGCAGTGATGTGAGTATGGAGGTAGGGCTAAAAAGAAAGGAGCAAGTAGTCTGAATTTAATTTGAAGGATCAGAGCTTTTTGGGGAGGAAGGCCTGGAGCATCAAAGGAGGAAGAGGGAACAAAAAGCATAGTGTTCTTGTTCTACTAGAATGTTTAGGTCCTGTTGTAAAAATGCAATGGAAAGAGGCATAGACTATGGATCAAGAGATCTGCATTCTACTTCTTTTCTGCCTGTGGCTCATTAACTCTAGACTTAAGTTTCCTTAATTGTACTATGAATGGATTTGCTCTTGTTCATCATGTCAGTGATGTGATTCCTCATGATCCCATTTGCAGTTTTCTGGACAAAAGTACTGGAGTGGTTTGCCATTTCCTTCTCCAGCTCATTTTACAGATGAGGAGCCTGAGGCAAATAGGGTTAAATGACTTGCCCAGAGTCACGCAGGTAGTAAGTGTCCAAGGCCAGATTTGAAGTTAGGAAGATAAGTCTTCCAGATTTCAGGCACAGTACTCTATCCACCAAGCCACCTAACTGCCCCATGAATGGTTTGGATTATGCCAAATGCTATGTGGCTAGATTCCATGTATTGAAGAAATTGAAGATGTTAACCATGGAGAAGAGAATACTTTAGGAGGTGGGGCACATGATATGATGGCTTCAGTTTTTCGAAGGGCTATCGTGAAAAACGTGAGACCCAGAAGTTTCAGAAAGATGCATTTATGTTTGTTGTAAGGAAAACGTTTACCCAGGATCAGAGTCATTCAAAACAGAATGAACTGCCTTGAAAGATAATGAACCCCTTCAGATGCCCACTTAGAAATGCAGAGTGATTAGTCCACTGTTTCCCAATCTTATCTGGTCATGGAACAACACTTGGATTTGAATCTCAGAACATTGCCCTTGAGGATATAAGGGCATTAAGTCCTTCCAGAAAATAAATAGGCATTGGGCATATTCTAAAACAAAATAAAGGATAGCATCTATTTTATATTGAAAACTTAGCATACAAGTGTTTTTGTGATTTCCTATTTTAGATAAAAAAATGTCATTTGCCTGATCTATTTACACCTTATAGAACACACCTGACAACGCAAAATCTGCAGAGTGAAGAGCCTCAGATACCACCTGATCTGTCTTCTCTCTAGAGTCTTTTAACAAGTGGTCATCCAATCCCTGCCTAAAGACCTCAAGTGAGGCCTCTACTCAAGGCAACCCATTCCATTTCTGGAAAGCTCTTAAGTTCTCTTCCTTTCCTTCCCGCTCTTCCCTTCCTTTTCTCTTTTTTTCTTTTTTTCCTCGTCTTTTTGAGACTGTCTCTTTATCTCACCCAGGCTGCAAGTGCAGCAAACATTCACAGGCCAATTTTACTGCTGCTTGGCATGAAAATGCTGACTTGCTCCCTGTCTTGCCTAGGCCAGTTTGCTCCTTATTAGGTAGGCTGACACTGATTATACGGAATGACCAATCTACTTGGAAAGAGTTTGGGGCCAGGGACCATGGAACATTGCATATACATATCATTTGATTTTGTTTCACGGCTTCATTTGTTACAGAAAGGTTCAGCATGCTGGGAGTATACAGCGGAAAATGACATATAAAAACAGAAACCCTTTTTTCCCCCTTTTCTTAAAGAAAAGTCTATAAAAGGGCAGCTAAGTGGCTCAGTGACTGAAGAACCAGGCCAGGAGACAGGAGATCCTGGATTCAAATGTGGCCTCACAGCTACTTCCTAGCTATGTGAACCTGGACAAGTCACAACCCCAGTTGCCTAATCCTTACCACTCTTTTTGTCTTGGGTACTTAGTATAGATGCTAAGTCCAAAGGTAAGAGGTTTTTTGTTAGTTGTTTTAAAGAATATAAGCTCTGTTAGGGCAGGACCCATCTTTTTCCTTGTATTTGTATTCCCAACCCTGAGGCACAGTGACTGCCATAGAATAAGGGCGTAATAAGCTCTCATTGATTTGATTTGATGTGTGATCCAAAAAAAACAACAACAGGGTATTGGTGTCTCCCATATGTGCATCTCATCCTACATCTTGTGTCCTCCCCCATGGGTGGCATGTATCCATCCTGCTCCTCTGAAATTGGGGGTTGTCACTGTCACGTCAACCTTCCCGAGCAGGTGCAAAAACAGTCAGGAACAGTTACGAGGAAATCAAGGCGTTATGGTCTTGGGCGAATGAACCTCTACAAGTCCGTTTTCTAATATGTAAATTAAGGGGGTTGGACTCGGTGGCTATGGCCAATGAACTGAGCCCTTGCTCTGCAGAGCACAATAATCTTTTACCTTTATGGAGCACACTGTCATCCATCATCACTTGGCAATGGCGGTTTGGGTGAAGAAAGGAAAAGAAATGCGGGTCTGGGGTTAGAAACTGGCGGATTGTTATTCTGAGAAATTGGACTTCCTTTTTTGGGGATGGGACTGAGAAGACCGGAGGAAGAAGGACAAGCCGGCATGGGCCTCGTTCTTTGAGAAACAACTAGGGTCGCCATGGATCCCGGAGAAGGGCCTAGCCATAGGAACCGGCAGAAGTACTCCCTAAAGGAAACGTCAAATGTGACCATTGAGGACTTGAAGAAGGGCCACAGGGTGCCGAAGAATGAAGTGGAAATGATGGAGCATCAGAAAGCTCTAAGTACGGACTGGGAGAGTAGGTCCGAGGATATGGAAATAGTTGACGTGGGCATAGAGGACTTCAGGATCGAGGGCAGTGAGACCCTCTTCCAAGTGCTCCAGGACTATGAACATAAGGATGAGGACCTGAGGATGGTGGAGATGGAGCAAGACCAGAGTTCCAAGCCTGCAGGCAAAGAAGACGGCCAGAAGTCGCAGCCAACGGACAACTGGATCACTACACCCACGCACTCGAATTCCTGGAGAAGAATAAATCTGAGTCACGAAGACCTCGAACTGCTCAAGGAGGCGGATCAGTCGTTATCCCAGTCTATGAGCAAGAGCAGCAAATACAAACATCAGGCTGATAGCCTGCTCAGTCTGGCCAATCGGGTCGAGGAGTACGAAAAGATTTGGCAGCAGCCTGACAACCCCACGGAAGCATATCACCTGCTACCTGTCTTGAAGAAGCAGTTGAATTTGCTCATCTCCGAATCAACCAGAAGATCCCTCAGGTCATCCCAAACTATCAGCTTGCCAGGGGACCAAATGGACCACAAGAGCAAAGAGGGACCCTCGAAGGGGCAATCGACCAGCAAGAGCCCCAAGACGCCCAGGAACTCCTTGAGCACCAAAACCCCAAAAGAGAAAGATGATGGAAAAGTGGATGAGGATGAGGATGAGGAAGATCCTCCAGTATACAAAGACATGGGTGAGTGCCCTCTTTGGCCATGTGCCCAGCCACGCAGGTGAGTTCCTGTGATGGATCCCAGGGAGAAAGGCCCAGAGCAAGCCCTCAGAGGAAAAAATACCTTCTCCTTCCCTACCACCCTGCTCTCCTTCTCCCTTCCCATTCCTTCACCTCCTCCCTTCTTTCCACCAATCTTCTTCTTTATCTTTCGCTTTGCCTTGTTCTTTTCTTTCTTCTCATTCTTTTGTTGAGCCTTTCTCTTTCTCCCCTTTGTTTTCTTCCTTTCATTTTCTTTCTTTTTTTTCACCTTTTTTTCTCCCTCTTGTTCTCTATTCTTTCTCTTCTTCCTTCTTTATTCTTCTATTTTTAGATAATAAGCATTTTTCTTTCATTCTCTTAAATAAAACACATTCCCAAGTCAGCCATGTACAAAAGAATATGCCACATTCTTCATTCTGAGTCCATACCTCATTTGGGAGGTGGGTAGCTTACCTCATGTGTCTTCTATAACTAAGGTTAGTCATTGAAGCCATTGAATTCCTTCATGCCTGCCTTCTTTAATTTACTTATCTTTTATTTTTAAAATCAAGAATTATTTGTTCTCTTTTTCTCTCACCTTCCTTCCATGCCTCCCAAACAAACATTGAAAAAGGAAAAAAGAAAAACAAACACTCACAAGTATACATAATGGAGCAAAACACATTTCTTCATTGGCTGTGTCAAAAATGGATGTCTCAGGACAGCTAAATGGCTCAGTGGATTGAGAGCCAGGCCCAGAGATGGTAGGTCCTGGGTTCAAACTTACCTCAGACACTTCCTAGCCATGTGACCCTGGGCAAGTCACTAAATCCCCATTGCCTAGCCCTTACCTCTCTTCTCCCTTGGAAGCAATCACTCCCCTAACAGAAGGAGGATAGCATGCTTTAGCACAGGCCTTTTAGAATTGTAATTGGTCTTTCAATTCACTTTTAAGGTATCATTATTATTTTTTCAAATAGCAACCAAAACCTTTATAGCAAATATGCATAGTTGAGCAAAACTCATTCCCACACTATGTCTAAAATTGTATGCCTCATTTTGTTTTTGTTTTTTGTTTTTTTATGTCAAAAAAGTTTATTGGAATCACAGAATATTTATACATAAAAATAATTCAAGCTCAATACTGAAAACTTCTATGATATTGTCATTTATCTGGTTAGGTAGTTAAATTTTATTTCTCTTCTACTTTACATACTTACAATTTAGCTGACCAATGATCTATATTTTTCAAAATATTTCTTTATAAGTAGGAGGAAACGATTGTCTTTTCCACACAAAAACATTTCCTGACCTGGAAAAGAGCATTTATGAATTGTGAAATACTAATTTTAAGTGCAGAATAAAAGAAAAATTTACATTTTCCCTTTAAAGGTATATATCACCACCCTCCAACCTCTAATCAAACAAAAAACCAAGCTTAATCAACTCATGCCATTATTGATAAGGCCTTAAAGAAATGAAGATGGAAGCCATCCCATGCCTCCAAAAATAAAAAGGTCTACCTTAGTCACATCTCATTTTGTATCTTGAATCTGGCTTCTCTTTGTCAGGAAGTGGGTAGCATTCTTCATCCTGGAGCCTTTGGAATGAGAGTTGGTCATCGAAGCTAATGAGTTTCTTGGCCCCTTTCACCTCCCTTTCTGGTGACTGCTGAGGAATCTGTGGGGATCTACTGGGATTCCATCTCCTGGGAGAGCCCAATTCTTCTGGGGACCTAGATCTGCCCTTGTGGCCCTGCCTGGTTTTGAGGGAGGCTTAAAGTCTCCTCTGCACCCCCTCCAACCTATTGGACTAGGGATTCCTAGGGGAAGACCCATGGCCCAAACTTGTTCACAGCTTGGTACAAAAAACAGACTTAAAAAATTTTTTTTGGATTGAACTAATTCCTTCTCAGCTTTTTCCCCCCATACAATAATTGGTAGGAAGCAGAGCCAAGGCCAGTGCTCTGTTGTAGTTCATCCTACTTCCACTGAGTAAACATGTAGTATTATTAAATTGGATGACTAATAAAATTAGCCAGCATTCATGTAACATTTTAATTATTTTTCCCAAACATTTTACACATATTATTTCTTTTGTTCTTCACCAGAATCCTGTGAGGATGTGGGTTGTGAGAACTTCTTTTTCATGTTCTGTATTCTTGTCTATTAGGGAGAATTACTGTCTATTCTTGTGTCTGGGGCCTGGGGCAGAGATACCATCATAGGCTGCAACTTTTTGCATTTTCTTTGTCCTAGAGAATCCCAAAGAATGTGTTCCCCTTTTAACAGAATTTGGTTAATGAATGAAGGAGAAAAGGGTCCTAGTCTGACATATGTAGCATGTCTACCTGTGCAGAGAGATGGGTTGATAAGGCCACCACTTAGTTGGCTATCACCAGTTTGAGATAGCTTGGGGTGTTCAAGGTGGGAGCTGAATAATGAGCTCCTAAGTGAAGTGGATTTGTGTGTGTGTGTGAGTGTGTAGTGTGAGTATGTGTGAGAGTGAGTGTTTGTGTGAGTGTGTGTGTGTGTGTGTGTGTGTGATATTCCTTTTTTCATCAGTTCAGATGAGAGTGAGGTTCAGGTATCAGCTTCTCCCCTGAAAGTGCCTGGACACTTCCCCCTTCCTTACCAACCTGGCCCACTTCCTTTTGTTTCCTTCCTTAGGTCATTATGTTCTCCAGCACTCTAATTCAGGCCTTCGTCATCTCTTTCCTTACTATTACAGTAGCTTTTCTAATTGGTCTTCCTCCTTACAGTTTTCCTTTCAACCTTCCACAAGGCTACCAAAGTAATGTTGCTAACATATAGGCTTGACCACCATCTTACTCCCCTGGGCAGAAATCATCAGTGACTTACAATTATCTCTCACCATTAAATACAGACTTCCTCAGTCCACTATTTCAAGTTCTTCTTAATCTGTGTCTGGTCTTTGCAATCTTATTGCACATGACTCTTCTTCATTTATTCTGCATTCTAGACAGTGGCCAACGGGTTGCTTCTTCAATTTGGCACCCCTCTCTCTCCCACCTCCATGCCTTGGTACAAGCTGCTCCTTTTGCCTCATACTCATTCCCTCTTTACCTTTGCTTTATACAATCCCAGGCTTTGTTCAAGACTCACATTGTGAGCTGCCTCCTATTTGAAGCCTTTCCAGGTTTCCTGAGTTGTTAATGCTTCCTTCTTCCTCCTCAAATTGTCATGTTTCTAATGTACTTCCCATGTTATATTTCCCCAAAATGCTATAAGCTCCTTGAGGCCAGGAAGTTTTTATCTTGTATCTTTCCATCAAATCAACAAGCATGTGTAAAGTGCCTATGTGCCAATCACCCTACTGGGGCTACAGTGGTAAAAAAGGGGAGGCCCTGCCTTTAAGGAGCTTACATTCTAATTTGGGGGACACCCACACACACTCTATGCCTCTCTCTCTTTCTCTCTCTTCCTCTCTTTTTCCCTCTACATCTCTACCGTCTTCCTCCTTCCCTCCCTCCCTCCATTCCTCCCAAACAGAGTAAAAAGAAGGTAACTGTAGAGAAGAAGGAACCAGTTAAGTTGTCACCTTAGCAGAATTTTGAAGCAAACAAGAAATCTTATGAAAAGGAGTGTATTCTGAGGATAGGGAGCACAGCCAGGACAAAGTCACAGAAGTGTCATTCATAAGAAGCTGCAAGAAGGTTCATTGGGTTAGCAGGAAATGTGAGAAGAGAAATACTATATCATGCAGTTGGAAAGGTAGATTGAGGCTAGATTGGGAAAGACTTTAAAAAATAAGCAGAAGAGTTTATATTTGACCCTGGAGGCAATATAGATATCTGAGGAGGAAAGGGATGTGATCAGACCCACAAAGAGAGCCATAACTTTGACAGTTGTGCAAAAGATGAATTAGAGAAAGAAGAAATGAGTTAGGATGACCAATCAGGAGGTGACTGCAATAGTCCAATCAGTCAATAAACAGCTATTAAGCACCTGCTATGTGCCAAGGACTGTGCTAGATGCTAGGGATGCAAATGCAAAGAATGAAACAATTCCTAGTCTAAAAGAGTTTATGAGATCCTGAACTGAAGTGGTAGCACCTGGGAAAAGAGCAACAATTAAGGAGATGTTGTGGAGATGGAATCTATAAAGCTTGGGAAATGATTGAAAAGGTGAGTGAGGAAGAGAAAAGAATCAAAGATGGGCCAGTTGGTGACTAACTGAGGTGATTGGAATGATGGTAGTGCCCTCTATAGGAATATGCAAGTTAAAAAGAATAAGCTTGGCAAAAAGAGGGGTTCAGTTCTGTGTGTACCAAGTTTGAAATACCTTTGGACAATCCAGTTCAACACTGGAGCCCAGGAGAGAAACTAGGGCTAGATTTGGGAGTCATTTGCCTAATGATCATAAGAACCAAAGGAACGATGAGGTTGTCCAATGAGAAAGTGTAAAGAGAGGGTCCAGGATGGATTCTTGGAGTGAAACTTATGGTGAGGGGCCATAATATAGACAAGGAGCCAACAAAGGACACTGAAAATGAGCAATGAAGCAGGTGAGAGAATCAAAAGAGAGCAGTTTCATGAAGAGGCTGCCCAGATCAGACATCTCTTCTTTTCCTACAATGCAGTGCTTTCCCTGTTACTTCAGTTGAAGAAGCATGAGAATTTGCTCAACTCCCTATCAACCAGCAGATCCCGCATGATCTCCCCAACTTTCAGCTTGCCAGAGGACCAAATGGACCAAAATAGAAACAGCAAAGAGGAGCTCTGGAAGGGACAGTTGACAGCACCATCGTCCAGCAAGAGCCTCAGACCATTGTCCCGCAAGAGCCTCAAGGGCTCCCAGTCTGGCTCCAGAGACCTATCAAAACTCATGAGCTCCTTGTACTCTAGGCTTGCCAAGGAGCCCTCAACCCCGGAGGAGAAAGAGGGAAAAGTGGATGAGGACAAGGATGAGGACAAGGATGAGGACGAGGATGAGGACGAGGATGAGGACAAGGATGAGGATGACTTTAATTTTCCATTGTACCAAAACCCAGGTGAGTGCCCTGCCCTCCTTGGTCATGTGCCCAGCCACCTAGGCAAGTCCACTTGGTGGGCCCCAGGGAGCAAGGCCCAGAGTAAGGCCCCAGTTAAGACAGTGCCTTTCTTCCCCCCCCCCTTCCCTCCTCTCCTCCTCCCTTCTTTCCCACCAACCTTCCTCTTTATCTTTTCCTTTGCTTTGTTCTTTTCTTTCTTCTTATTCTTTCCCTGGACCTTTTTCTTTCTTGCTTTTCTTTCTGTTTTCTTCCTTTCATTTTCTTTCTTTTTTATTATTTCCATCTTTTTCTCTTTGCCATTCTTTTTTCTCTTCCCCCCTTTCCTTTCTCCCTCTTGTTCTCTATTCTTTCTCATCTTCATTTTTTATTCACCTATTTTTATTTAATGAGCATTTTTCTTTCCTTCTCTTAAACAAAACATGTTTCCAAGTCGCCATGTCCAAAAGAATAGGTCACATTCTTCATTGACTCCATACCTCATTTGGGAGGTGGGTAGCTTACTTCATGTGTCATCTACAACTAAAGTTAGTCATTGAAGCCATTGAATTCCTTCATGCCTGCCTTCTTTAATTTACTTATCTTTTATTTTTAAAATTAAGAATTATTTGTTCTCTTTTTCTCTCACCTTCCTTCCATGCCTCCCAAACAATCATTGAAAAAGGAAAAAAGAAAAACAAACACTCACAAGTATACATAATGGAGCAAAACACATTTCTTCATTGGCTGTGTCAAAAATGGATGTCTCAGGACAGCTAAATGGCTCAGTGGATTGAGAGCCAGGCCCAGAGATGGTAGGTCCTGGGTTCAAACTTACCTCAGACACTTCCTAGCCATGTGACCCTGGGCAAGTCACTAAATCCCCATTGCCTAGCCCTTACCTCTCTTCTCCCTTGGAAGCAATCACTCCCCTAACAGAAGGAGGATAGCATGCTTTAGCACAGGCCTTTTAGAATTGTAATTGGTCTTTCAATTCATTTTTAAGGTATCATTATTATTTTTTCAAATAGTAACCAAAACCTTTATAGCAAATATGCATAGTTGAGCAAAACTCATTTCCACACTGACTATGTCCAAAATTGTATGCCTCATTTTGTATCTTGAATCTGGCTTCTCTTTGTCAGGAAGTGGGTAGCATTCTTCATCCTGGAGCCTTTGGAATGAGAGTTGGTCATCGAAGCTAATGAGTTTCTTGGCCCCTTTCACCTCCCTTTCTGGTGACTGCTGAGGAATCTGTGGGGATCTACTGGGATTCCATCTCCTGGGAGAGCCCAATTCTTCTGGGGACCTAGATCTGCCCTTGTGGCCCTGCCTGGAGGCTTAAAGCCTCCTCTGCACCATCGCCAGCCTACTGGACTAGGGATTCCTAGGGGAAGACCCATGGCCCAAACTTGTTCACAGCTTGGTACAAAAAACAGACTTAAAATTTTTTTTGGATTGAACTAATTCCTTCTCAGCTTTTTTCCCCCATACAATAATTGGTAGGAAGCAGAGCCAAGGCCAGTGCTCTGTTGTAGTTCATCCTACTTCCATTGAGTAAACATGTAGTATTATTAAACTGTATGACTAACAAAATTAGCCAGCATTCATGTAACATTTTAATTATTTTTCCCAAACATTTTACACATATTATTTCTTTTGATCTTCACCAGAATCCTGTGAGGATGTGGGTTGTGAGAACTTCTTTTTCATGTTCTGTATTCTTGTCTATTAGGGAGAATTACTGTCTATTCTTGTGTCTGGGGCCTGGGGCAGAGATACCATCATAGGCTGCAACTTTTTGCATTTTCTTTGTCCTAGAGAATCCCAAAGAATCTGTTCCCCTTTTAACAGAATTTGATTAATGAATGAAGGAGAAAAGGGTCCTAGTCTGACATATGTAGCATGTCTACCTGTGCAGAGAGATGGGTTGATAAGGCCACCACTTAGTTGGCTATCACCAGTTTGAGATGGCTTGGGGTGTTCAAGGTGGGAGCTGAATAATAAGCTCCTAAGTGAAGTGGATTTGTGTGTGTGTGTGAGTGTGTGTGTGAGTATGTGTGAGTGTGAGTGTTTGTGTGAGTGTGTGTGTGTGTGTGATATTCCTTTTTTCATCAGTTCAGATGAGAGTGAGGTTCAGGTATCAGCTTCTCCCCTGAAAGTGCCTGGACACTTCCCCCTTCCTTACCAACCTGGCCCACTTCCTTTTGTTTCCTTCCTGAGGTCATTATGTTTATAATTCAGGCCTTTGTCATCTCTTTCCTTACTATTACAGTAGCTTTTCTAATTGGTCTTCCTCCTTACAGTTTTCCTTTCAACCTTCCACAAGGCTACCAAAGTAATGTTGCTAACATATAGGCTTGACCACCATCTTACTCCCCTGGGCAGAAATCATCAGTGACTTACAGTTATCTCTCACCATTAAATACAGACTTCCTCAGTCCACTATTTCAAGTTCTTCTTAATCTGTGTCTGGTCTTTGCAATCTTATTGCACATGACTCTTCTTCATTTATTCTGCATTCTAGACAGTGGCCAACGGGTTGCTTCTTCAATTTGGCACCCCTCTCTCTCCCACCTCCATGCCTTGGTACAAGCTGCTCCTTTTGCCTCATACTCATTCCCTCTTTACCTTTGCTTTATACAATCCCAGGCTTTGTTCAAGACTCACATTGTGAGCTGCCTCCTGTTTGAAGACTTTCCTGGTTTCCTGAGTTGTTAATGCTTCCTTCTTCCTCCTCAAATTGTCATGTTTCTAATGTATTTCCCATGTTATATTTCCCCAAAATGCTATAAACTCCTTGAGGCCAGGAAGTTTTCCTTTATCTTGTATCTTTCCATCAAATCAACAAGCATGTGTAAAGTGCCTATGTGCCAATCACCCTACTGGGGCTACAGTGGTAAAAAAGGGGAGGCCCTGCCTTTAAGGAGCTTACATTCTAATTTGGGGGCCACCAACACACCCAGATACCCACAGTTTCTCAATTTCTTTCTGTCTCTCCATCTGTCTGTCTCTCTTTCCCTTCCCTCTTTCTTTTCCCCTAACCCCTCCTCTCTCCTTCCCTCCTTCTTTTCCCCTGTCCTTTCCCTCCCTCTCTTCCTCCCTCCCTCTATTCGTCCCAGAGTAAAAAGAAGGTAACTGTAGAGAAGAAGGAACCAGTTAAGTTGTCACCTTAGCAGAATTTTGAAGCAAACAAGAAATCTTATGAAAAGGAGTGTATTCTGAGGATAGGGAGCACAGCCAGGACAAAGTCACAGAAGTGTCATTCATAAGAAGCTGCAAGAAGGTTCATTGGGTTGGCAGGAAATGTGAGAAGAGAAATACTATATCATGTAGTTGGAAAGGTAGATTGAGGCTAGATTGGGAAAGACTTTAAAAAATAAGCAGAAGAGTTTATATTTGACCCTGGAGGCAATATAGATGTCTGAGGAGGAAAGGGATGTGATCAGACCCACAAAGAGAGCCATAACTTTGACAGTTGTGCAAAAGATGAATGAGAGGAAAGGAGAGATGAGTTAGGATGACCAATCAGGAGGTGACTGCAATAGTCCAATCAGTCAATAAACAGCTATTAAGCACCTGCTATGTGCCAAGGACTGTGCTAGATGCTAGGGATGCAAATGCAAAGAATGAAACAATTCCTAGTCTAAAAGAGTTTATGAGATCCTGAACTGAAGTGGTAGCACCTGGGAAAAGAGCAACAATTAAGGAGATGTTGTGGAGATGGAATCTATAAGGCTTGGGAAATGATTGAAAAGGTGAGTGAGGAAGAGAAAAGAATCAAAGATGGGCCAGTTGGTGACTAACTGAGGTGATTGGAATGATGGTAGTGCCCTCTATAGGAATATGCAAGTTAAAAAGAATAAGCTTGGCAAAAAGAGGGGTTCAGTTCTGTGTGTACCAAGTTTGAAATACCTTTGGACAATCCAGTTCAACACTGGAGCCCAGGAGAGAAACTAGGGCTAGATTTGGGAGTCATTTGCCTAATGATCATAAGAACCAAAGGAACGATGAGGTTGTCCAATGAGAAAGTGTAAAGAGAGGGTCCAGGATGGATTCTTGGAGTGAAACTTATGGTGAGGGGCCATAATATAGACAAGGAGCCAGCAAAGGACACTGAAAATGAGCAATGAGGCAGGTGAGAGAATCAGAAGAGAGCAGTTTCATGAAGGGGCTGCCCAGATCAGACATCTCCTCATTTCCCACTTTTCTCATTATGCAGCATTTTACCTGCTGCCTCTCTTGAAGAAGCATGAGAATTTGCTCACCTTACAGCCAGCCAGCAAGACTCGTCGGCCAACCATGATTATCAGCTTTACAGAGGACCAAATGGGCCAAACGGACCAGCAGAGCAGTGACTCGGTCCAACAGCGTCGTAGGTCATCTGGCAAGAGCCTCAAGGGCTCCCAGACTGGCTCCACAGAGTTTCAGTGGCATAAACCCATTACCTACTTTGACCCCCGACCCACCAAGAAATCCTCAATCTTCAAGAAGAAAGAGAAGGAAAAAGTGGAGGTAGATGAGGACGAGGAAGACCCACCAGTGTACCAAAACACAGGTGAGTGCCCTCCTGGCCATGTGCCCAACCACCCAGGCAAGTCCCCATGGTGGGCCTAGAGCAGGCCCCCCTGGAGGACACAGTGCCTTCCTTTTTTTCCCTTCCTTCTTTCCTCCCCATTCCCCTTCTCCCTTCCATCCCCCCCCCTCACCCCAAGCTTCCTCTTTATCTTTCCCTTATTCTTTTCTCTCTTCTCATTCTTTCCCTGGGCCTTTCTCCTTTCTTTTTTCTTCTTTAAACTTTCTTTTTTTTTTCATCTTTTTCTCTTTACCATTCTTCTTTCTCTTCTCCCCCTTTCCTTTTTTCTTTATTCTTTCTTTTCTCCTTTATTCATCTAGTGAATAAGCATTTTTCTTTCCTTCTCACCTACTCCAACACATACATTGAGAAGGAAAAAAAGGAAAATTAAATTCTTGTAACAAATATATATACAGTTAAACAAAATACATTCCCAAGTTGGCCATGTCCAAAAGAATAGGTCACATTCTTCATTGAGTCCATACCTCATTTGGGAGGTGGGTAGCTTACTTCATGTGTCATCTACAACTAAAGTTAGTCATTGAAGCCATTGAATTCCTTCATGCCTGCCTTCTTTAATTTATCTTTTATTTTTAAAATTAAGAATTATTTGTTCTCTTTTTCTCTCACCTTCCTTCCATGCCTCCCAAACAATCATTGAAAAAGGAAAAAAGAAAAACAAACACTCACAAGTATACATAATGGAGCAAAACACATTTCTTCATTGGCTGTGTCAAAAATGGATGTCTCAGGACAGCTAAATGGCTCAGTGGATTGAGAGCCAGGCCCAGAGATGGTAGGTCCTGGGTTCAAACTTACCTCAGACACTTCCTAGCCATGTGACCCTGGGCAAGTCACTAAATCCCCATTGCCTAGCCCTTACCTCTCTTCTCCCTTGGAAGCAATCACTCCCCTAACAGAAGGAGGATAGCATGCTTTAGCACAGGCCTTTTAGAATTGTAATTGGTCTTTCAATTCATTTTTAAGGTATCATTATTTTTTCAAATAGTAACCAAAACCTTTATAGCAAATATGCATAGTTGAGCAAAACTCATTTCCACACTGACTATGTCCAAAATTGTATGCCTCATTTTGTAGCTTGAATCTGGCTTCTCTTTGTCAGGAAGTGGGTAGCATTCTTCATCCTGGAGCCTTTGGAATGAGAGTTGGTCATCGAAGCTAATGAGTTTCTTGGCCCCTTTCACCTCCCTTTCTGGTGACTGCTGAGGAATCTGTGGGGATCTACTGGGATTCCATCTCCTGGGAGAGCCCAATTCTTCTGGGGACCTAGACCTGCCCTTGTGGCCCTGCCTGGAGGCTTAAAGCCTCCTCTGCACCATCGCCAGCCTACTGGACTAGGGATTCCTAGGGGAAGACCCATGGCCCAAACTTGTTCACAGCTTGGTACAAAAAACAGACTTAATTTTTTTTTTTGGATTGAACTAGTTCCTTCTCAGCTTTTTTCCTCCATAGAATAATTGGTAGGAAGCAGAGCCAAGGCCAGTGCTCTGTTGTAGTTCATCCTATTTCCACTGAGTAAACATGTAGTATTATTAAACTGTATGACTAACAAAATTAGCCAGCATTCATGTAACATTTTAATTATTTTTCCCAAACATTTCACACATATTATTTCTTTTGTTCTTCACCAGAATCCTGTGAGGATGTGGGTTGTGAGAACTTCTTTTTCATGTTCTGTATTCTTGTCTATTAGGGAGAATTACTGTCTATTCTTGTGTCTGGGGCCTGGGGCAGAGATACCATCATAGGCTGCAACTTTTTGCATTTTCTTTGTCCTAGAGAATCCCAAAGAATCTGTTCCCCTTTTAACAGAATTTGATTAATGAATGAAGGAGAAAAGGGTCCTAGTCTGACATATGTAGCATGTCTACCTGTGCAGAGAGATGGGTTGATAAGGCCACCACTTAGTTGGCTATCACCAGTTTGAGATGGCTTGGGGTGTTCAAGGTGGGAGCTGAATAATGAGCTCCTAAAAAAGCCCATTATATTGGTCTGCCAGACCCAGCTTGGGTTGACCTTGGTCCCAAGAGTACCATGGAGACCTGTATCACTTTATCTGTCTCTTATGATGATGGCCTAATTGATAAACCTGATATAATCAGTAATCGTACATTTTTACCCAAAAATCACTCTCTCAAGATCATTTTAATTGTAAATTATGCAAATTGTAAAACATGCAAAGGAGAAATAACAGATCTTCATTTTAGGGAACTTCTAGTCTTGTAGTCTTGACAAACAGGATATGTGCATTCCTCCAAATAATGGTCACCTAATAAATGCTTATGGATTGTTATAAATATAATACAAATTAGACTAGAGTATTTTAAGATTAAATGAAGAAGAATTTATTTTAGCTTTAAAAAATATTGTTTGGAAGAAGCTGGGTGGCTCAGTGAATAGAGAGCCAGGCTTAGAGATGGGAGGTCCGGGATTCAAATCCGGCTTCAGACACTTCCCAGTTGTGTGACCCTGGGCAAGTCACTTAACCCCCATTGCCTAGCCCTTACCACTCTTCTGCCTTGGAACCAATACACAGTATTGATTCTAAGGCAGAAGGTAAGAGTTACTTTTTTTATTGTTTTAATCAGCCAAGATGTCTTCTCATTCCTCTACCCCTCATTGAGTACATGCAGCCAAAACTTATTATACACATTTATAGTTAATCAAGGCAAATCAAGACCAAGAAAGTACAATTGATCTTCCTTCTAAGTCCTTCACATCTATGTCTCCTCTATCTGCTGCTAGCTTCAAAATTCCCTCTTTTCTTGGTATATGACCCAGGGTTCCTCTATACTGTATGTAGGTAGGTCCTCCTCACTTCACACTAAATTTGCAGTTGAGACCTAGGTAGTAGGTGACAAAGCTGCTATCTGTCCCCCATTAGCATTGTTCCCAATATGGGTCTAAGGGTACTCAGGAATGGGCCTGGGACTCTCCTCTTGGTTGGCACATAGCTTCTCCCCAAGTACTAGAGTGCTCTACCAGGAAGTTTCATCATTAGTCTTCTGAAATTCTTATGGTTCATTGCATTAAGAATAACAGTATTCCATCACATTTATATATCACAATAATTTGTTTATCCATCCTTTAATTTTATGGGCATTCCTTCAGATTCTTATTGTTTGCAACCTGAAAGGTTTATAAATATTTTGTACATCTTTAGATTTGGTTTGCTTAAAACTAATCCCTCCTTTAGTCCACCCAACTTTTTTCTTCCCCACTTTCTTTCCAATTTTCCTGTTAAGTGAAATGGATTTTTTCCATATGTGTGTTGTGTGTGTTGTTCTTTTTTTTTCATCAGTTCATATGACAGTGAGGTTTAAATATCAGCTTATCCCCTGACCTGTTCCACCTTGTTTATACAGATATCTCCTTGTACACTAATTAAGATTTATTGAAACAGGATGTCTAGATCTATTTTTGTCATGTTGTTCAGGTAGTTCAATAATTCTGAAATCTCTTCTCCTTGATCAGTTTTCCAAGTCAGTTGTTTTTGCTGAGATTCTTTACATGTTCTCTTATTTTTTAAGTCTTTTGATGTTTTTTATTAGTTTGTTATCTCTCCCTCTCCTCCACCTCTCCATGGAAGGCATAGAACCAACCAAAAATGTATAAATATATTATGTCTTTCTATTTATATTATTATATCATATGTATTATTATATTTATCGGTTTTTTCTTTGAGGTATAGACATTTACAAGTTATTCTTCAAATATTAGTTCTATAGCTGTATATAATTTTCTCTTGGTTCTTCTTGTTTTGCTCTTCATTATTTCATGGAAGTCTTTCCAAGTTTTTAAAAAATTAACCTGCTCATCTTTTCTTATGGCTCAGTAGTATTCCATAGCCATTTGACTTTTTTTAGTATTTCTTCTTGCCTCATAAGTAATATTTTTGTTGCCCCATAAGCTTCTATTTGGTTCATTTAAACTTTCAAGGAGCTTGTTTGTTTGGGTAAGATTTTGTACATCTTGTGGATATCTGTTTTTTCCCTTTCTAGTTCTTTCTTGTATAGATAACTCTCTTTTCTTTTCCATTTTTTTCTCAAATACTCTCTCTTTATAAAAACACATTAAAATGTCTTTTAAAAAACTCATCTCTTTCTAGACTTCTAGTTGAATTTGTCCTTAAAAACTGTGTTTTCCTTTGAGGCATTGCTTGTGTGGATTTTGGAGTTGTGGTTGTGTTGTGATTCAGTGTCTGAAATCAGAATAGCTCATTATGATGTGGTTCACTTTTTTGTTTGCCCATTCTTCCAAACTACTTCCTGATTTGGAACTTGATCTTAGGGCTAGGCTCTGCCACACTTCTATAATGAAGGTCTGGACTTGATACTTTGATCTTGTACTTGATACTCTTGATACTTGTGTTATTATTGAGTCTCAGAGTAGGCTCCAAAGGCTGATTACTACCCCAACCTTGTCTGAGTTGTATAAGTTTCTGACCTAGCCTTGGGGTCCGATCAAGAGTAGACTACTGCCACACTCAGTCCCTATAAGCCAGCTAGAAAACTATTCTGGTTCAAAATGGCAGAATTGTATGCTCTGCTTTGGTCTGGGTTTCCTCCTTTGATTATTCCTCTGCAGCCTAGACTAGATGCAAGAAATGAAACCCTTCTTTGCACATCAGGTCTCAGCCACAATGATTCTGCTGCTGCTGTTGCTAGCTTCTAAACTTCCTCCTTTCTTGGTACACCACCCAGGGTTCCTCTAAGCTATATGCAGATCCTCCTTACTCCACCCTGAATATGCAACCCAAAGCTGCTGGTTGGCACCTTTCCCCATAGCAGTGCCCCAGTATGGGTCTGGAAGGACCTTAGAATAGATCTGGGAATCTCCTCTTACGCTGGTGCACAACCTCTCCCTGAGCACTGGAGTGCTCCACCAGTCAGATGCTCCCACCCCAATTCTCTCCCTAGTGTCTGCAGATCTCTCTATCTTCCTATGTGAACTTGGGTCTGACAAAAGACTCACTGTGACTTTTTCTGGATTTCTCCAACATGATTCAGTCAGGTGCATTTATAGATCTTTTGAAAGAGCTATGGACAGGAACTGGACTGCATTTCTTCTTTCTTCTCTGCCATGTTGGCTCAGGTCATGGTTTTTTGTTGAGTGAAATTAAAAGGAAATTAGATTGAAATATTGACTAAATCAACCTAAGTTTTATGGCACCATCCTTCAGTCTTCTCTTCCCCATCCTTTTACTCTTCCCCAATAGAATAAAAAAAGCCATAGACCTTTTGTAAGGTTTCTAAGTGAACAACTTTTTCTCTTTATTCATAACTCCTTGTACCCCCTTTACCTATCTGATCATGCCTTCTAAATCTCTTTTGCTGAAGAATCATCCTTCTTCCATTTTAGTGATCTATCTCTTTTCCAAAAGGAGTCAGAGTTAATTTAGGGCAGCTAGGTGGCACAGTGGATAGAGCTCTGGGCTTAGAGTTAGGAAGACATCTTCCTAAATTCAGATCTGACACTTACTAGCTGTGGCCCTGGACAAGTCACTTAATCTTGTTTACCTCCATTTCTTCGTTTATAATATGAGCTGGAGAAGAAAATGGCAACCTACTCCAGAATCTTAAAAAAAAAAGACAAAAACAAATGGAGGGCAGCTGGGTAGCTCAGTGGATTGAGAGCTAAGCCTAGAGATGGGAGGTCCTACATTCAAATCGAACCTCAGGCAGTTCCTAGCTGTGTGACCCTGGGCAAGTCACTTAACCCTCATTGCCTAGCCTTTACCACTCTTCTGCCTTGGAACCAATTGATTGAGTGACTCTTTTTGTCTCCAGAAGCCTCTCCCAGAGGATCAAACTCGGGATCCTCAGCTTACAAGACTGGTGGGCTGCCTACTGTGCTAAAGAATCACTGTCTTGGGCTTAGCCTCCACTTCAAGTGGATTGTCTTTACCTTAGGGTCCATTATTCAGTCTGAAACTGGTAGCCTGGGATTCCCCTCAGGGTGGATTCTAATGGGAACAGAAAACAAGTACAAGCTTTGGGGTCTCCAACTTACAAGCTAGTCCTAAAACTTGGGGTTCATCAGATCTTACTAGGCTACAAGTTGGGGGTTTCCAGATTCCATGTTGACACTTCCTACAAGAATGTTACTTCCTCCATTTAGCAGCAGTTACCCTCCAAATGAGTGATTTTGTAATAAACCAACTGCCTTACCCCATACCCCAAGCTGAAACCTTCTGATAAGAGCTTTGTTGAAGATAATCTTTGTAGGCTATTGAGAACTCAGTAGTGGTAGAGTGAAGATGGAATGCTCCTGTGCCATAGGTTGGCTGTTCACAACTATCTAGGCATCACAGGCTGGTCTCAGGTCAACTGGGAGAGTGGGAAGGAAAGTGCCAGTGTGTTCCTGAGCACTAAGATGTCAGTACCCCTAATGAGAATGGAAGTGGGGCCAGGAGGAAGGGAGATAACTGCTCTATGGCCATGGTTGCCCCATTGCCCGGGGTCACACAGAGAATAATATATCTTCTCCTTTACCTAGGCTCATGAGCTTGGAGTCATACTTGACCTTCTGCCTTCCCCAAATCCCTCTTTATGTAATTAGATGTCTCAGACTTTCTTTTTAATATGCCCATATCCCTGAAACATATTGGGAAAAGTGCTTCAGTGTTCAATTCTGGGGAATCCTGTGATTGGGATTGATTGATTGAAGAACAAGCCCAGGATCATAAAGTTCATCTTTCTAACCTCTAGTTAGATGGGATCGATGTTATCTCTAGGACAGAGGTGCTACAACAGAGCTACTGCTTGGAGACTGAGATGAACATTATCCTCCTTTGGGAAACAGAGAGTTATTCCCAACAGCGTTAAGGAATAGCAAAAAAGGTTGTAATTGCATTGGTAAAATTGGAAACAGTGGCTAGTGCCAAGAGAAATGGCCTTGAGACCTCTTCTTTAGCTGAAAGGACAATAGGACTTTTGCTCTAAGGAATTAGCTTTCTCTTAATACATTTCTAAGCAAGCAATGTCAATTCATTGAAGTAAAATAGCATTTTCAAAAGACTTATAAAGACACGTCCTTATATATAACAGAAGACAGACACTAGACAGAATGGAATACATGTTAGCAACTGAAGTTTTCTTGGCTCTACCGTATCCAGCCACTAAGTACAGGTGTTTTACCCTGAGTTGCCATCTCTTTTCAAACATCCTCGGCAATGTTCATCTCCTTAGCTCTCATAGGTTAAGTTATATTGTCTATGCCATCTACTCCCAAAATCTATACATCCAGCTCTTGAACTCCAGCCCCATATGTAATTGCCCACTAAAAGCTGGACTGTGCCTGCTGCCAAAAGAAAAGAAATGGCTGAACTTCTTTAGAGGAGTCTTAAAATGAACAGATCCCCAAAATTCCTCCGCAAATTTCTCTATAATAATAATAATAATACCTGGCACTTATATTTCACTTTAAGGTCTGCAAAGCCCTGCACACGTACATTATCTTATCTTAGCCTCACAATAGTCCTCAGATAAATGCTGTAATTATTCTCACTTTACAGATGAGGAAACTGAGACAGAGAAGTTAAATGACTTGCCCAGCCAGGGTTACACAGAAAGTAATGCATCCTCTTCTTTACTCTGGTTCACAAACTTAGTCATCCCTGACTCTAATCTTTCTCTCCTCCTCCCAAATCTAATCAGTTACCTAATCTTTACTTCCACTAATCTCTGGAATGTCATCTCTTTTACTGAGAAGTTTAAGAAAAAAATTTAATTAATTTTAATGATAAGGATCCCTCTATAATGGTTTGATAAGCTGTAACTGAGATTTAAGTAAGGCATAATAACAGGAATAGGAATTGTGCTAAGGGTCTCTGCAATGATGAAGGTGCCTTGTCATGTTCCCCTTCCTTGTCACACACTTTGGAGAATATGTCTAGAGGAAACTGAGCTGCTAGTCTGGCAGTGTCATAACCAAGTGGGCAGAGAAGGGAAAGGAGAAACTGGGGACGGACCTGGTCAAAACTCCTTTACTGGAATATATTAGTAACTCTTTTAGCAGAAGGTTCAGAACCTTACTTAGGACATGTTTTGAAGATCTGATTCTGTTATTATTCCCTGTTAAGCAGCTGTCAAAAGCTCATGAAGCCTTTTGTCAGCTTCAAGAAGATTGTCTCGAGCCACCAACTGGGTATGGCTGAGACATCTGTCTTGGGTATTTTGTGTCCACAAAATAGAAGTCAGATCCTTGACTCAAGACGCTGGCCCACTTCCTTTTGTTTCCTTCCTGAGGCCATTATGTTCTCCAGCACTCTAATTCAGGCCTTCGTCATCTCTTTCCTTACTATTACAGTAGCTTTTCTAATTGGTCTTCCTCCTTACAGTTTTCCTTTCAGCCTTCCACAAGGCTACCAAAGTAATGTTGCTAACATACAGGCTTGACCACCATCTTACTCCCCTGGGCAGAAATCATCAGTGACTTACAGTTATCTCTCACCATTAAATACAGACTTCCTCAGTCCACTATTTCAAGCTCTTTTTAATCTGTGTCTGGTCTACCTTTCCAAGCTTATTGTGTATTACTCTTCTTCATTTATTCAGTGTTCTAGACCAGCGGTTCCCAAACTTTTTACACAGGGGGCCAGTTCACTGTCCCTCAGACTGTTGGAGGACCAGACTATAAAAAAAAAAAACTATGAACAAATCCCTATTCACACTGCACAAATCTTATTTTAAAGTTTAAAAAAAAAAAACAGGAACAAATACAACATTTAAAATAAAGAACAAGTAAATTTAAATCAACAAACTGACCAGTATTTCAATGGGAACTATGGGCCTGCTTTTGGCTAATGAGGTGGTCAATGTCCGGTTCCATATTTGTCACTGCTAGCCGTAACAAGTGACGCAAGTGTGCATCACTTAGTCTAGATCTGGTTGGAGATTTCAGATGTTTCATTCTGGAAAAAGTCTGTTCACAGACACAAGTCCTGCCAAAGATGGTTGCCATTTTGAGTGCATGGTTCCTGAGATTAGGATGTCTCAGAGGGGAGAGATGCATAGAAATTAAGCAAGCTGCTTGACTTGAATGCATCTTTCAGAGAGTCACAATTCTGCAGTTCAGCCAGTTCCATTTGGTAAATTGTATCCACATTTTCAATGTCAGTAAAAAATGGGTTATGGAAAAGCTGTATGACCTGTTCATGGAGATGAAGCTCTTTAAATCTGAATTGGAACTCCTTTTGCAACTTTTCCAGTGAATCCACACATGTTTGTTTGGGGAATGCAATCAAGGATTTTTCTGCTAGCAGATTTTGAGTTAAGGGGAGATGGCAGAAATTTTCCTCCTTCACTTGTTTGATAAGGAGGCCTAATTTTACTTCAAATGCTTTCACCTGTGATTGCATATCACAGATAAACTTCCCTTTTCCTTGAAGTTGCACATTAAAACTGTTGAGTAGCTCTAGATGTAAATCTGTCAGAAAGGCAAGGTGCCATTTCCATTCTGCATCATTGAGCTCTGGTACTTCTTTGTTTTTTGAAAGCATAAAAGCTGTAAATCTGTGTAAATAAGTCATTGAAATGTCTCAAAACTCTCCCTCGACTCAGCCAACAAACTTCTGTGTGGTACAGAACATCTTCATAGGTAACATTTAGTTCAGACAGAAATTCCTGAAATTGTCTGTGGTTTAGTGCATTAATTCTAATGAAGTTAACACAAGATACCACAATTTTCATAACAGAGTCCCACTTTATGTAGTGATTTACTACATAGCAGTGCTTGTGGTGGATGGGGCAGTGTATGGCTATTGGATGAGAATGATTACATTTGACAATCTCTTGGTTAATTTGAGCAATTATTCCTTTCTTAGACCCCACCATGCGAGGAGCACCATCAGTTGTCACACTGGCTAGTTTAACACAGTCCAGCTCCAAATCTTTCACAGTTTGGGAAACCTTTTCATAGATATATTCTCCTGTAGTTGTTCCTTTGATTCTTTGCAGTGCAGCAAGCTCTTCTGTGACTTCAAAATTGTCATTAGTCCCACAAACAAAAATGAGAAGTTATGCAGAATCATGAACATCATTGCTCTCATTGAGTGCCAAGGAAAAATAGGAAAATTTTCTTGCAGAGTTTTACAAATGCTGATGCAAATTATCTCCCATTTCTTTAATCCTTCATGTAATTGTAGATCCTGAAAGACTAACTATACTGAATAAGTCTGCCTTTTCTTGGACACATCTCTTTGGCAACAGAAAGAAGGCACTCTTGAACAAATTCTCCCTCCGTAAATGGTCTGCCAGTGCATGCTATTAGCTTGGCAACTTGAAAACTTGCTCACAGTGATGAAATATTTAGCTACTTCTGCTTCACAAAAGTATTTTGCTGAGTTGTCAATGTATTTTTCAGTTTTAATATTTTATCTTTTCTCACATCTCTGACCAAAAAGTCATATTTATCTTTATGTTGAGTTTGATAGTGTCAACGCAAATTGTATTCTTTGAACACAGACACTATATTCTGGTATATCAAACACACAGCCCTTTACTTGTACTGCATGAAAAAGTAATCATAAGTCCACTGTTCTTTGAATATCCTACACTGAGTCAATTTTTCTCTTTCTTGATGTCATTGTTTCCTAGGGATTCCAAATTGCTATTAGTAAAATCCATACATATAGATATAGATATAGATAGATATATACAGTCCTACAAAAACAATATACCAACAATAATTTTGCCCACACAGATGCATACAGACTGCACTGCCCATCAATTAAGTCTGATCTGTGTCCATCAATGCAGCCTTCCCAGTTCACATCATTTCAGCCTCACCAGTGGCCATATTGGTGTAACTCCACTTTTACCTCAGGTTCACACTGGTGAGTTGTGGGAACCAACACAATTACAGAGCTGGTTCTTCCACCACCTTTCCAGTTCACACTACCCTGGGCAAATCGCACTGTGATCTGTGAACTCACACAGGAATCTGATCGCATGGGTAAGACCCATGCGATCAGATTCCACAGCAGGAAAAAAGAAGGCACAACACTAGTGTGTGTCATCTTGTGGTCCATATTCATGGATCTGTAATTATACACCATAATACGAAAAACACATGCCTCACTTCCCCCACATAGTACAATGGCAAACATACTCCCCCAGATGCAGGACATAATGGCCCCTAAAATAGATGCATCCTGTGCTCCTCTCACTGATCACCAATGAAAGAGGTGCCCCTTCCAGAAGTGTGGTGGGGGTTGGATAAATGACCTCAGGGGGCCATACATGACCCATGGGCCATAGTTTGGGGACCCCTGTTCTAGACAAAGGGACCTATGGATTACTTCTTCAATTTGGCACCCCTCTCTCTCCCACCTCCATGCCTTGGTACAAGCTGCTCCTTTTGCCTCATACTCATTCCCTCTTTACCTTTGCTTTATACAATCCCAGGCTTTGCTCAAGACTCACATTGTGAGCTGCCTCCTATTTGAAGCCTTTCCCGGTTTCCTGAGTTGTTAATGCTTCCTTCTTCCTCCTCAAATTGTCATGTTTCTAATGTACTTCCCATGTTATATTTCCCCAAAATGCTATAAGCTCCTTGAGGCCAGGAAGTTTTTATCTTGTATCTTTCCATCAAATCAACAAGCATGTGTAAAGTGCCTATATGCCAATCACCCTACTGGGGCTACAGTGGTAAAAAAGGGGAGGCCCTGCCTTTAAGGAGCTTACATTCTAATTTGGGGGACACACACACACAGATACCCACACTTTCTCAATCTCTTTCTGTCTCTCCGTCTATCTCTCTTTCCCCTCCCTCTTTCTTTTCCCCTGTCCTCTCCCTCCCTTCCTCCCTCCCTCCCTCCATTCCTCCCAAAAAGAGTAAAAAGAAGGTAACTGTAGAGAAGAAGGAACCAGTTAAGTTGTCACCTTAGCAGAATTTTGAAGCAAACAAGAAATCTTATGAAAAGGAGTGTATTCTGAGGATAGGGAGCACAGCCAGGACAAAGTCACAGAAGTGTCATTCATAAGAAGCTGCAAGAAGGTTCATTGGGTTGGCAGGAAATGTGAGAAGAGAAATACTATATCATGCAGTTGGAAAGGTAGATTGAGGCTAGATTGGGAAAGACTTTAAAAAATAAGCAGAAGAGTTTATATTTGACCCTGGAGGCAATATAGATATCTGAGGAGGAAAGGGATGTGATCAGACCCACAAAGAGAGCCATAACTTTGACAGTTGTGCAAAAGATGAATGAGAGGAAAGGAGAGATGAGTTAGGATGACCAATCAGGAGGTGACTGCAATAGTCCAATCAGTCAATAAACAGCTATTAAGTACCTGCTATGTGCCAAGGACTGTGCTAGATGCTAGGGATGCAAATGCAAAGAATGAAATAATTCCTAGTCTAAAAGAGTTCATGAGATCCTGAACTGAAGTGGTAGCACCTGGGAAAAGAGCAACAATTAAGGAGATGTTGTGGAGATTGAATCTATAAGGCTTGGGAAATGATTGAAAAGCTGAGTGAGGAAGAGAAAAGAATCAAAGATGGGCCAGTTGGTGACTAACTGAGGTGATTGGAATGATGGTAGTGCCCTCTATAGGAATATGCAAGTTAAAAAGAATAAGCTTGGCAAAAAAGAGGGGTTCAGTTCTGTGTGTACCAAGTTTGAAATACCTTTGGACAATCCAGTTCAACACTGGAGCCCAGGAGAGAAACTAGGGCTAGATTTGGGAGTCATTTGCCTAATGATCATAAGAACCAAAGGAACGATGAGGTTGTCCAATGAGAAAGTGTAAAGAGAGGGTCCAGGATGGATTCTTGGAGTGAAACTTATGGTGAGGGGCCATAATATAGACAAGGAGCCAGCAAAGGACACTGAAAATGAGCAATGAGGCAGGTGAGAGAATCAGAAGAGAGCAGTTTCATGAAGGGGCTGCCCAGATCAGACATCTCTTCTTTTCCCACTATCTGCCCTACTCTGAACTTCTCCATTATGCCCTGGAAACTTTTCCTCCTGGAAGATCATTTCATGCCTAGAACTCACACAGTACTGCCTGGCCCTAGGCATCCTGCCTCTAATTGGACAGTAGATCCTCCCATACAGGCAACTTGGCCAGCTGTCTCATTTTTCACTCAATACATTCCTCTGGACCTCTTTTGGTATTTTCTTCCCATCTCTTACCCCCTTCTCAGCTTCCATTTGTGTTTTGCCTTTCCTCGTTAGAGTGTAAGCTTCTTGAGGGTAGAGACTGTCTTTTTTGTCTGTCTTTTTATCACCCGTGTCTAGTTCTGTGAAGGCTTTGTACATAGCATAGTAGGCTTTTAATAAATCTTTATTGATTTAACTAAATCCTAAAAGAGAGGCTGGCCAACAGTGTCATTGGGCCCCAGAGGGGTCAAGAAAGATGAAAATTCAGAAAAGACTATCAGATTTGGCAATTAAGACAATGGCATGGCTAAAGGATATCAATAGGAAGTTTTCAGAAGAAGAAATCAAAGGCTACCTATAACCATATGCAAAAATACCCTAAATCCTTATTGATTAGAGAAGTACAAATTAAAATAACTCTGAGGTTGATTTATCAGATAAGTTAATATGACAGAAAAGGGAAATGACAAATGTTGGAAGGGATATGGAAAAATTGAAACACAAATGTACTGTACTGTTGGTGGAGTTTTGAACTGGTCCAACCATTATTGGAAAACAATTTGCCTGAAGGTCTATATAACTGTATACATTCCCTTTGACCCAGCAATACCACTAATAGGTTTTTTCCCAAAAAAGGTAAAAGGAAAAGGACCTATATGTACAAAAATAGTTATAGCAGCTTTTTTGGTAGTGGCAAAGAATTAGAAATTGAGATGTCTATTCACTGGGGAATAGCTGACCAAGTAATGATACATGATTGTAAAGGAATTCTCTTGTGCTATAAGAAATAACAGGCTAGCCACTTGCATAAAAACCTGGGAATACTTACATGAACTGTTGCCAGGAGGACATCAGACATAGTAATAGCAGTATTGTAGGATAATTAATTGTGAGACTTGGCTTTTCTCAACAATATTATTTTCTAAGACAATTCCAAAGGATTTATAATGAAAAATGCTAACCACCTCCAGAGAAAGAACTGAACTAAGTGAAGATTGAAGCATACATAGTTTTATCACTTTGTTGTTGCTAATTTTTTTTGCAACATAGCTAATGTAGAAATATGTTTTTCACAGCTTAACATGTATAATCAGCTTCACATTTCTTGTCTTCTCATTGGGTGGATGGGAGAAGGGAGAGAATTTGAAACAAAAAAATTTTAGGTGAATGTCAAAAATAAATTTTTTAAGACAGAATTACAATGATAATTCTAGTAAGAATAGTTTCAGTTTAATAAGTGAGGTTGGAAGCCATATTGTAACATTCAAGTTCTTCCTCTACTACCATCACTCAATAACCTACCCTCCCTTTAGGTTCACAGTCCATATCTACAGCCCAATCAAAATTCTGAGAGCATTGCCTACCCACCCATAGGCAAATCCCTTCTTTCCTCAGTGAGTTCAGTTTGTGACTCACAGACTCTCTCTTCTGTAACTTGTGTCCTCATGGTAGGGGACCTTAAGCATATTTATTGATACTCTCTCAAACAACTTAACGTTCCAGTTCATCTTATGTATTCTCCATGACTTACTCCCCTACCCCATACTACAAAGATAGTCAAACCCTTGACCTTTCCATCCCCAATGAATATACCACTTCCATGGTCATGAACCCTGAAATTCCTTTTATATAATCATAGTCTGTTATCATTTCAACCGCATACCTTGTTTATTTGCACTGGCTTCTGTAAAAATAATAAATGGCTAGATAGCAAGCTACATAAAAATAGATAGATGGGGAAACTCACCAATACAAGTTCAAAACTGTTCAGATACTTTTCATAGATTATAATCAAAAGTATCTTCAGTGATGAAGTGAAGCTCAAATGTAGACTTCCCTTCAGGGTCAGGCACAAGGACACTAAAGAGACTCTTATTATAAAAATAAAATATTTATTGGAATATATAAGGATAAAAAAGGATTTCTAATTCTAAGGGATTCTAAATCCACCCAAATAAATTCCCTAGTTCCACAAGGAATTGTTTCTCCTGTGTTTCACAGGCTACACTAATCCTCCCTGATCTGATTAATCCAAATTTATACTATCTAAATAAAACTACCACTGTTATCCTTCTTAACTTCTTCTTACTTAACTTCACCTTACCATTATAAAATAATAAAGGCTAGCTGGTTGAGTCTCAACAAGAATCAAGTTAGGACTCGGAGCCTTAACAGACTCAGAGTCCAAACCAAAGACCAGATTTTTTCATTGGTCTTCTCTGAGTTAAATCAATCTAAGAAAAAAATAAAACCATGGTCAATAGTGTTTCCCAAGTTGGGAAAGGAAAACACTGAGCTCCTTCAGATCTTTCCCTCAGACAGAAAGAGGCAAAGATGTTACCTCCTCTAGCCCTGAGTCCCCGAGTGTGTGTCTCTGCCAACTGTCAGAGAGAGTAATTGACGCAGAAAAATGATTATAACTGTCAACATCTGAAATCAACATGCTTTCTCAGCTCTGCTTCAAACTCCAATTCTTTCTCAAGCCAGCCCCTTTACTTCTTATCTCTAAACTAATAAAATAATACTTATTTTCTTATATCATCCTTACACTTCTAATCCCTCAATCTTTCAGTTCTTTCCGAGACCATCATCCTGACATTGACTACATTCTCTTCTCTGCCCCATTTTGACCCTTTGTTTGCTGTGGGCAGTCCAGCCTCCCTCAGGGGATAGGGTCATGGAGTTGGGACTCTGTCAGTAGATAATGAATGGGAAGCAAGCAGCATTTCAACCTGCAGCTCAGGCTTCACAGAGAAACTTCTCTGCTTCAGGCATCACAGTATCTGCTCCACCTGGCTTCAAGTTTGGCTTTATTTTATACCTTCATGGTTACATAGATATTTGGCACATAGTTTCATTTTCAACGTACATGTTTCTATAGATTATAACAACAAACACGAAGCCTAAGGAGATAATAAAAAAAAACACTGCTGCTAAGTGTGGGGTCATAGGGTAGAATCAACATGGCCCAGTTTTATGTGTTTTTTTAATATCAGGCTTTTATTTTTTGAATGTTTCACTAAGGTATCTAAGATGTATTTACTAGGCTTTAGTTAGCACAACAAATCAGTGAAGCATAGTGTATCACACTCTCCCTGAAGGGCAGTTAATATACTAGCTCAGGAGAGCTTATTCCTGGCCTGTACATGGGGGTGGGGAATTCTGAGCACAGATTTGCCAGAAGTTTTATGCCTAGAAAAGAGGGTCCTATCTAAGTGGGTATATAAGATTCCTTAGGTTTAATTTTATAAGTAGAATCTCCTGGTGATATTCTGGGGGGATAGAGTGGGACATTTGTATTAATCCTGCAGGTATTTTGCTCTCATTTTATTTTTCCTGAAGCTAGGGAAAGAGTAATAATCACAGCAATTTCAATAATAAGAGATGTTAGTGAGAGAAGTCACACAGAGGGAGTCTGAGTGGGTGTTTCCATCCTTCCTGGGGGCTGCTTTGCAATCCCTGGTTTCTACCTGTGACCATGTCAAACAGCGTGGTTTTGATGGCTCCCAGCATTTGTTTAGATCAGTTCAACTTTACATAGCCATTTAAGTTTAGCCCCCAAACCTATCACGCGGGTCATGCCCTGCCAAACTTCAATCTTGGATTACTTCCACCATTTACTTTCAACACCACTACTCATGTGCTGTCAAACAAAGCTTGAAAAAAAATAATGAAACCATGCTGAATGGATTCATTCTAAATTTATGCTACACAATCCAGTTGGGCCCTCACTATGACCAGACAATCCTTTTAAACCTTCCTAAATGGCACATTGTCCCACTCCCTTTTCCATGCCTTTTCATCCCTCCTCAAACTTCCTATAGCATCTACTCTCCAACCTCTCAGCTGAGAACTTCTTTTTCACTGAAAAAACTGAAGCCATTCACTGAAATATTCCTCTATACTATTTTGCATCAGCTTCCATGGATTCCATTATTATCCATATCTATGCTATGATTCTCAGATTTAATTGTCCATCCCCAACTTATCTCCCAGCCTACAGTCTCATGTCTCCAACTGCCTACTAGGCATCTAGAACTGAATGTCCTTTAGCCAACTTAAACTCAACATGTTTAAAACTGAATTTACTGTCTTCCCCCAAACCCTACTATCTTCTGAACTTCTCTGTTACTAGTGAGGATACCACTGTTTTCCTATTCACCCAGCCTCTCAACATCCTTGACTCCTTGCTCTCTGTCACTGTCCCAGTATCCAGTCTATTGACAGGGCCTGTTGATTTTAAACTTTGTAATATGTCTTGTATATGTCTTTCCTCCGGCACTATGATCACCCTGATGCAGACCCTCATTACCTCACAGCTGAACTCTTGCAAAATTCTATTAGTTGGTGTCCCTGCTACAAGTCTCTCCCCACTACAATCTAGTCAGCTCTCAAATTGATCTTCTTAAAGTGAAGGACTGACCGTGTCATACTTCCCTTCTCCCCCAGTTGAAAAAGGCCAGTGACTCCCTCTCCTATCTAGGATCAAAATATAAAATCCTGTTTGGCTTTTATAGCACTTCATATAAACTCCCCTCTCCTAATTATCTAGTTTCCTTGTATCTCTCACCCTTAGTGACTCTGACATCCTTGCTATTTATTACACAAGATAGAATTCCATCTCCTTGTTCTAAGCATTTTCTCTGGCTGTCCCCCAAGCCTATGATTCTCTTCCTCTTCATATCTGCCTCTTTGCTTTGCTAATTTTCTTCAAGTCCCAACTAAAAATAGCCTTTCTCAATCCCCACTTATTCCAGTACTTTCCCTCTTTTAATCATCTCCAATTTATCCTGTATATATCATATTTGTACAAAGTTATTTGTATATCATCTCTCCTATTAGATTATGAATTCCTGAGAACAGGGACTATCTTCTGCCTTTCTTTGTACCCCCGATATTTCGATTCGTTCTTAACACTTAACAGTGGGTTCTTATGAAATGCTTGTTGACAGACTTTTTTTTACCCTTTTAAAAATGCTCAGTTCCATATTCTCACCTTCCCTCTACTCCTTCCCTAACCCATTGAGAAGATAAGAAATATGATACCCGTTATACATATAAAGTCATGCAAAACACTTCCACATTAGCCATGTTGCCAAAAAAAAAGTAAGAAAAATGGTGAAAAAAATATACTATAATCTGTACTCAGAGTCCATCAGTTTTCTCTGGAGATGGCATTTTTCATCATGAGGCCCTCTGGGATTGTCAAGGACCATTGTATTGATCAGAGTAGCTACAACTTTTACAGTTGATATCATCACAATATTTCTGTTTTTGTTTACAATGTTCTCCTGGTTCTGCTCACTTCACTTTGCATCAGTTCATATGTCTTCCCAGGTTTTTCTGAAACAATCTTCTTTGTCATTTCTTATAGAACAATAGTATTCCATCATAATCACATACCATAACTTTTAATCCAATTTCCAATTGATGATCAGTTTTCAGTTCTTTGACCTCACAGAAAGAGCTGCTGTAAATATTTTCGCACCTATAGATCTTTTTTCTTTGATAGGAACCTAATTGTGGTATTGCTAGATCAAAGGGTATACACAGTTGGGCATAGTTCCAAATTATTCTCTAGAATTGTTAGACTAATTCAAAGCTCACTGACTGACCTTAAAAAGGCATTTTGCCCTATGAAATAAATTCAATTCAACAAGCATCTAATAACTACCTTCTATGGGCATGGCACTGTGCTGGATATTGCTTCAAAATCAAAAATGAAAAATACTGCTGGGGAAAGGCATTAGATAAGATTTTTTGTGGAGAATTATTCAGCGATGTGAAGAAAAAGACCAGATTTAATAATATGGGCAGGAATGAAAATTAAAAGTTTCCAGATTAAAATAAGAAGGTACACAGGAGAAACCACTGGATGAGTACAGAATGTTTTAATCATAGCTCACATTAACATTACCATGGCTGTGTTGCAGTGATACCCATCAAAGGACATTGTGCAGAGCTAGCTAGTCATTTATTAAATAGTGCAACATTTCTTTCCAATCAAGCTCGTTACTACTAGTTGCTACTTCTAGCTCAAGATGTCTCACTTTTAGTAATTTATCAGATGTTTTCCCAGTTAAAATAGATATAAGTATTTTTAATTATTACAATAGATATAATAAATTATAACTAAAAAGTTGGGTAGCTATGTGGCTCAATAGCTAGAGAGCCAGGCTTGGAGTCAGGAGAAAGTGGGTTCAAATGTGGCTTTTTAGACTTCTTAGCTATGTGACCCTGGACAAGTCATCTCACCCCAATTGCCAATTTTCTGCCTTGGAACTGTCCCCTAGTATTGATTCTAAGACAAGGTAAGAGTTTAAAAAGAAAGTTGTGGAACAGCAGTTTATACAACTCTGGCAGGAATTTGTTTCAATAAATTTGTAATCTCATCTTCCCTCCAATTACAACCCATTACCTTTGCATCTTTTTTGTAAAGCCTCCACAGAGCAGGTGAAGGTCTCCTGTCTTGACATTGTGTGACTACCAGTGAGCATGTATATTGTCTATTGATCACTCTCACGACATGCCTATTACTTTTTCTAATCCAACATCTTGCTAATTGTATTCCTTAAATGGCTTTTCATGTGCAGTTCTGAAGTCTATTAAAAAGATGGGACTTTGTCTCAGGAAGAAGCTTGGGTTTATTAAAAAGCATGATGCACTTCATTTCCTTCATGCGTTTTTTTTTGTATGTATGATATGTCTTCTTTGATGGCATGAGAAATATGAAAATGTGTATCTTATGACAGCTCTAGTATAACTTAGATCAGCCTGTTTACTTGCTGGGGAGAGGGGAAAGGCAGATTGAATGAAAAAAAATGTCAGATAACAATTGTTAAAATATGTGATGGAAAATTTTTTAAGGCATTGTGCAGTTCCCCAAATGAAATCTAACCCATATTCCTTCTCATAATTCATTTTGAGGCCTCATTGCAAGATTTTTGTTCTGATTGACCAGCTCTATGGGCTGTTCTTCTAGCTCCATGTCAGTTTGGACAATAAGTATTCTTCATCCACTTTGTTTTTCTAGTGTGGAAGGTTGGCCAACTCTTTTAAGAGATTATGGATCTTACTTAAGGTATTCTTCAGTATTCCAAGAGTTGATGTAATTACACATTGACAGAAGTAAGAATATCTGAAAATCTTAACTGTCCATTGGTAATCCCTCTTCAATTTGGACACCTTGTGCTGAGTATACTTTCTGACAGTGGCAAACACCTTTAGCAAGCATATAGCATAATCATAATCTTCTTGTTTTATGTAGTATTGGAGTTAATTGTTCTTTGAATATTTGGTACAATTCACTTGGGAATTCCTCTGACCTTTGGGATTTTGCTTAGGGAATTGATGGTTTGTTCAATTTCTTTATCTGAGATGGGATTCTATTTCCTCTTCTGTGTTAATCTGTCAGATTTATTGGCATATAGTTGGAAAAAGTTATTCCTAAAAATTGCTTACATTTCTTCATTGATTATGATGTCATCCTTTTAAAATTTTTGATTCTGGTAATTTGAGTTTCTTTTTTAATCAAATTAATAATTTATAGATTTTATTGATTTTTTCATAAAACCAGATCCTTGCCTTACTGATATGATTTTTCTTTTAAGTTTCATTAATCTTTCCTTTGATTTTCAGGATTTCCAATTTGGTCTTTATTTGGGAATTTTTAGTTTGTTCTTTTTCTAATTGCTTTAGTTTCGTGTCCAACTTCTCAATCTGCTCTTTCTCTATTTTATTGATGTAAATTGATTGCTTCTAAGATTTTTTTCTTTGACCCACTCACTCTTTAGGATAAGCCTTTTTATCTTTTAATTAATTTTTTGTCTTTCTGCTGCTCTTTGTCGAATATAATTTTTATTGCATTACCATCTGAAAGAGATGGTTTTCCACATTTGTTCATGAAGTGTTTGTACTCTATTAATATGGTCAGTTTTTGTGAAGGAGCCATGAACTGAGAAAAAAGTATATTCTTTTCTTTTCCCCATTCAGTTTCTTCCAGATGTCTAAAATGTCAAACTTTCCTAAAGTTCTATTTACCTCTCTAAATTCTTTTTATTAATTGCATTTATCCACTTCTAAGAAGATTGACATCCCCCTCTAGTAAAGTTTTACTATTTCCTCCTATAAGCCTCCTATAACTACTTTAGGAATTTGAATGCTATACCATTTAGTGCATATATGTTTAGTATTACTATTACATCATTGTCTGTGGTACCTTTTAGTAATATGTAGTCTCTCTGCTCATCTCTTTGTTTTTGATTTGTCTGAGATTATGATTGCTCCCCCTGCTTTTTTTATTTTTTTTTTTACTTTAGCTGAGGCATAAAAGATTCTGCTCCAGCCCCTTACTTTTAGGCTATGTGTGTCTCCCTGCTTTGAGTTTCTTGTAAACAGCATATTGTAGGATTCTGGTTTTTAATTCACTCTACCATTCTCTTCTCTTTTATGCTCACATTTATTCATATTCACAGTTATGATTACTAATTGTGCATTTCCCTCCATCTTATTTTTCCATTTATTCTTCTCTCTCTTTCCTTTTGGCCTTTTCCTAGTCACAAATGTTTTGTTTCTGATCACTGCCCTCCTCTAGTTCACACACATCCCCTTTGTCCATTCCCCCTGCTTCTATTATTCCCCCCTTCTACTTCCCTATAGGATAAGGTATGTTTCTATAGATGATTTGGTGTGGATTTTATTCTCACTTTGAGCTAATTCTGAAGAGAGTACGGTTCAAGCATTGTCCACTCTCCCCCACCATCTTCTCCTTTACTGTATTTGACTCTTATGTGCTTCTTCATGCAAAATAATTTACCCTTTATCTCTTCTTTTCTCTACTTGCAGTTTGTGTTCCTCTTACTGATTTTTTTAGATATCACCCCATCCTATTCAATAGACTCCCCTTGATCTATGTATATATTCCTTATCACTGCCCTCATAGTGATGAAGTTCTTAAGTATCTTGAGTACTTCAAGTACTTTAAGTATCCCAAGTATCATAGATATCTTTAATATCTTATCACTTTCCCATGTAGGAATGTAGTCAATTCAACCTTATTGAAATTCTTAAATTTTCACTTTTCTATTTATTTTTTATGCTTCTCTTTATTGTTGAATTTATTCATTGAGTTTTCTTTTTAATTGTTTTTTGTTTTGTTTTGTTTTGTTTTGGTCAGGAATTACGGGGAGTCCTCTTTTGTTGAATATCATTTTTTTCTGCTGGGAGGTTATGCTCAGTTTCACGGGGTTAATGATTCTTAGTGATAGTCCTTGATCCTTTGTCTTTTGGAATATCATATTCTATGCCTTTTAGTCCTCTTAATGTAGAAGCTCGTAGGTCCTATGTAATCCTAATTGTGGCCCCACAGTAGTAGAACTGTTTTCCTTCTAGCTGCTTGCAGCACTTTTCCCTTGGCCTCAGGTTTCTAGAATTTGACTATAATAGTCCTGAAGTATTTTATTTGGGGGTCACTTTCAAGGGGAGATTGGTGGATTCTTTCCATTTTTGTGTTCTTACTGTTTCCTGAAATCTTACAAAGTCATTCATTTCCATTTGCCCAATTCTAATTCTTGTTCAGTTATTTTCTTCCTTGAACTTAAGTGTTTCATTTTCCATTTGGCCAGTTCTACTCTTAAGTGTATTTTTGTACCTCAATTTCCATTTGGTTCATTCTAGTCTTTATGGGGTTGTTTGGTTTATTGGGGTTTTTTTCTGAAGCTGTTAACCCTTCCTATCAATTCTCTTCATGATTTTTTAAACTTCTTTTCAAATTCTTCCAGGGGTTCTTTTCAATCCAAGAACCTTTTCACATTTTACTTTGAGACTTCATCTGTTTCCTTTTTGGCATTGTTATCCTCTTCTGATTTTGTATTTTGGTCATACCTGTACACCTGTATCTAAAGTAGCTTTCTAGGTTCATATAGTTAAGTTTTCCCTTGTTTGTGTTTATTTAGTTGGGTTTTTTTTTCCTTCCTGTTGCCTTACCTGTCTGCTAAGATTCTGCTCTACTCCTGGGAGAGAGGCAACACTGTTTGCAGTGTAATCTGCTCTGGTACTTGGGGCACACCAAGCTGCCTTTGGGGTCCCACAGAATGCATCCCAAGGGGGTGACCCTGCTCACTTGCTTTAGGGAGGCTTACAGCTGTTTTGTCCAGCTAGATTCTGCTTTCCATGCTGCCAGTTCCCCTATTGTCTCATAGGCCTGGGGCCATGTGGTTTGCCATTTTATGTTTGGGTATGTTTAGTAAGTTTCATTTATATAACATTTTTGAACATTATTTTATTTGTTCATTTTCATACATTATTCATTGGAAGCAGAGATCATTCTCTTTTCTTCCCCCCCCCTCTCCCCAGACCCCTTCCCTAGCTGACATGCGATTCCACTGGGTATCACGTATCCTTGCTCTGAACCCATTGCCCTGTTGTTGGTATTTGCATTAGGGTGCTCATTTAATGTCTCTCCTCAATCTTGTCCCCCCCACCCCTGTAGTCAAGCAGTTGCTTTTCCTCGGTGTTCTTACTCCCACAGCTTGTCCTCTCCTTGAGGATAGTGTTTTTTCTCATAGATCCCTGCAGATTGTTCAGGGACATTGTATTGACACTAATGGAGAAGTCCATTACTTTTGATTGTACCACAGTGTATCAGTCTCTGTGTACAATGTTCTCCTGGTTCTGCTCCTCTCACTCTGCATCACTTCCTGGAGGTTGTTCCAGTCTCCATGGAATTCCTCCACTTTATTATTACTTTGAGCACAATAGTATTCCATCACCAACATATACCATAGTTTGTTCAGCCATTCCCCAGTTGAAGGGCATTACCTCATTTTACAATTTTTTGCCACCACAAAGAGCACAGCTATGAATATTCTTGTACAAGTCTTTTTCCTTATTATCTCTTTGGGGTACAAACCCAGCAGTGCTATAGCTGAATCAAAGGGCAGACAGTCTTTTATCACCCTTTGGGCATAGTTCCAGATTGCCCTCCAGAATGGTTGGATCAATCCACAACTCCACCAGCAATGAATTAGTGTTCCCACTTTGCCACATCCCCTCCAGCATTCATTACTTTCCTTTGCTGTCATGTTGGCCAATCTGCTAGGTGTAAGGTGATACTTCAGAGTTGTTTTGATTTGCATCTCTCTGATTATAAGAGATTTAGAGCACTTTTTCATGTGCTTATTAATAGTTTTGATTTCTTTAACTGAAAACTGCCTATTCATGTCCCTTGCCCATTTTTCAATTGGAAAATGGCTTGATTTTTTGTACAACTGGTTTAACTCTTTATAAATTTGAGTAATTAGACCTTTGTCAGAGGTTTTTGTTATGAAGATTGTTTCCCAATTTGTTGCTTCCCTTCTAATTTTAGTTACATTGGTTTTGTTTGTACAAAAACTTTTAAATTTAATGTAGTCAAAATTATTTATTTTACATTTTGTGAATCTTTCTAAGTCTTGCTTGGTTTTAAAATCTTTCCCTTCCCAAAGATCTGACATGTATACTATTCTGTGTTCACCTAATTTATAGTTTCCTTCTTTATATTCAGGTCATTCACCTATTCTGAGTTTATCTTGGTGTAGGGTGTGAGGTGTTGATCCAAACCTAATCTCTCCCACACTGTCTTCCAATTTTCCCAGCAGTTTTTATCAAATAATGGATTTTTGTCCCAAAAGCTGAGGTCTTTGGGTTTGTCATAAACTGTCTTGCTGAGATCATTTACGCCAAGTCTATTCCACTGATCCCCCTTTCTGTCTCTTAGCCAGTACCAAATTATTTTGATGACCACTGCTTTGTAATATAGTTTGAGATCTGGGAGAGCAAGGCCACCACCTTTCTATTTTTTTTTTTCATTATTTCCCTTGATATCTTTGATCCTTTGTTCTTCCAAATGAAATTTGTTATGATTTTCTCTAATTCAGTTAAAAAGTTTTTTGGAAGTTCAATGGGTATGGCACTAAATAGATAAGTTTGGGTAGGATGGTCATTTTTATTATGTTAGCTCATCCCACCCATCAGCAATCAATGTTTTTCCAATTGTTTAGATTAGTTTTAATTGTGTGGGGAGTGTTTTGTAGTTGTGTTCATATAGTTCCTGGGTTTGTCTTGGGAGATAGATTCCTAGGTATTTTATATTGTCTCAGGTGACTTTAAATGGAATTTCTCTTTCTAATTCTTGCTGCTGAACTGGGTTGGAGACATATAGAAATGCTGATGACTTATGCGGGTTTATTTTGTATCCTGCAACTTTGCTAAAGTTGTTGATTATTTCGACTAGCTTTTTGGTTGATTCTCTAGAATTCTTTAAGTAAATCATCATATCATCAACAAAGAGTGACAGCTTGGTGTCCTCATTGCCAATTTTAATACCTTCAGTTTCTTTTTCTTCTCTAATTGCTACTGCTAGTGTTTCTAATACAATATTAAATAATAAAGGTGATAATGGGCATCCTTGTTTTACTCCAGATCTTATTGGGAAGGCTTTGAGTTTATCCCCATTGCAGATGATGTTTGCTGATGGTTTTAGATATATACTTTTTATTATTTTTAGGAAAGGCCCTTCTTTTCCTGTACTTTCTAGTGTTTTCAATAGGAATGGATGTTGTATTTTATCAAAGGCTTTTTCTTCATCTATTGAGATAATCATGTGATTTTTGTTGGTTTGCTTGTTAATATGGTCATTTATGTGGATGGTTTTCCTAATATTGAACCATCCTTACATTCCTGGTATGAATCCTACCTGATCATAGTGGATAACCCTTGTGATGATTTGCTGGAGTCTTATTGCTAGTATCCTATTTAAGATTTTTGCGTCTATATTCATTAGGGAGATTAGCCTATAGTTTTCTTTCTCTGTTTTTGATCTGCCTGGTTTTGGGATTAGTACCATGTTTGTGTCATAAAAAGAATTTGGTAGAACCCCTTCTTGGCTTATTCTGTCAAATAGTTTGTATAATATTGTGATTAGTTGTTCTTTGAAAGTTTGATAGAATTCATTTGTGAATCCATCTGGACTTGGGGAGTTTTTCTTAGGGAGTTCTTTGGTGGCTTGTTCAATTTCTTTTTCTGATATGAGGTTATTTAGGTAATTTATTTCTTCCTCTTTTAGTCTAGGCAATTTTTATTTTTGTAAGTATTCATCCATATCACCTAGATTCCCATATTTTTTGCCATATAATTGGGCATAGTAGTTTTTAATGATTGCCTTAATTTCCTCTTCATTAGAGGTGAGGTCTCCCTTTTCATCTTGGATACTGTCGATTTGGTTTTTTTCTTTCCTTTTTTTAATTAGACTGACTAGTACTTTGTCTATTTTATTTGTTTTTTCAAAGGACCAGCTTCTAGTCTTATTTATTAAATCAATAGTTCTTTGACTCAATTTTATTGATTTCTCCTTTGATTTTTAGGATCTCTAATTTAGTCTTCATCTGAAGATTTTTAATTTGTTCACTTTCTAGTTTTTTAATTTCCATGCCCAATTCATTGACCTCTGTCCTTATTTGTTTATATATGAACTCAAGGATATAAATTTCCCCCTGAGTACTGCTTTGGCTGCATCCCATAGGTTTTGAAAGGATGTCTCACCATTGTTGTTTTCTTCAATGAAGTTATTGTTTCTTGGATTTGTTCTTTAACTAGCTGGTTTTGGATAATCATATTGTTTAATTTCCAATTAATTTTTGATTTATCTCTCTATGTACCCTTACTAATTATTATTTTCATTGCATTGTGGTCTGAGAAGGTTGCATTTATTATTTCTGCCCTTTTGCACTTGTTTGCAAGGTTTTTGTACCCTAATACATGGTCATTTTTTGTGAATGTACCATGTGCTGCAGAAAAAAGGTATATTCATTTTTGTCCCTATTTATGTTTCTCCACATGTCTACTAACTCTAGTTTTTCTAAGATTTCATTCACTTCTCTTACCTCTTTCTTATTTAGTTTTTGGTTTGATTTAAGGTTCAGGTCTCTCACTAGTATAGTTTTTCTATCTATTTCATCCTTTACCCCCATTTGTTTCTTTTCCCATTTCTTTTAATATTAACCTATTTTTTTACCTCTAGTTATATATATATATACACACATACACATGTGTATGTATTTATGCATGCATATGTCTATATACCTATTTATGTCTTGTCCTTTCATCCCATACAGTTTGTCACTGTTCCCTCTAAGTGTACTTCTTTTTGCTACCCAGGTAATAACAACAGTTTTTAAGAGTTACCAAAGACCTCTTTTCTTATAGGGATACATATCATTTTGACTTATTGAATCCCTTTTAAAATTTTTGTTGTTTTTTTTGTTTTGTTTTTCTTTTTTCCCTCTTTTTTAATTACCTTTTGATGATTTTCTTGAGTTCTGTGCTTGGACATCAAATTTTCTATTCAGGTCTGGTCTTTACAAATTCTTGGAATTCTTCTATTTTGTTGAATGACCATACTTTCCCCTGTAAGAATATAGTCAGTTTTGCTTGGTTGTAGACCTAGTTCCCTTGCTTTCCAGAATATCATATTCCATGCCTTTCAGTTTTTCAGTGTGGATGCAGCCAAATCCTGCGTTATCCTCACTGTGGTTCTGTGGTATCTGAATGACTTCTTCTTGGCAGCTTGTAATATCTTTTCTTTGGTCTGATAGTTCTTGAATTTGTCTATAACATTCCTGGATGTTGTCAGTTGGGGATTAAGTACAGGAAGTGATCTGTGGATTCTTTCAATCTCCACTTTTCCCTCTTGTTCTAGGATATTAGGGAAGTTTTCTTTAATAATTTCCTGTAGTTGATGTCCAGAGTTTTTCTTTTGTCATGGTCTTCTGGTAGACCAATGATTCTTAAATTGTCTCTCATTGAACGATTTTCTAAATCCTCTGTTTTGTGAATGAGATGCTTCATAGTTTCCTCAATTTTTTCATTCTTTTGATTTTGTTTTATAGTGTCCTGCTGCCTTGGGAGGTCACTTAATTCTAGTTGTTGTATTCTGGTTCTTAAAGACTGGATTTCATCCCTGGCTTTTTGGTCATCCTTTTCATTCTGGTCTGATTTTCTTTGGAGGTCATCTTTCATCCTCTTTACCACGACTTTCATCTCCTTTTTCTCATCTTTCATCTTCTTCACCTCATCTTTCATCTCCTTTGCCTCATTTTCCAGCTGGTTGATTTTGGCTTTCAAGACACTATTTTCTGTTTCCAGATGATTTATCTTAGTTTTTAAGTTCTTTTTCCAATTGTCTTCAGCCTCTCTTAATTGTGTTTTAAATTGCTTTTTGAGTTCTTCCAAAGCCTGTATCCAGTTCGCTGGGATTTCTGATTTTTCTTTTGCTGATTACCGCCCCCCCCCCCCCCCGTTTCATTCGCTCTTTGCTCGTTACCTGTACAGAAGCTGTCTATTGTAATTTCTTTCTTTTTCTGTTGTTTGCTCGTATTTGCCCCTTCTTTGCTCCCCATATTTGTCTGTGCTCTTGCTCCTTTTGTGTTTTTTTTTTTTGTTTTGGGGCTGTCAGTCTCCCCTCTTGGAGCTTTGTCAGATCTCTCGGTACAGTCTCTGGGGGAGGAATGTTGGCTTCCCTGTCCTCTGGAGGCTTTTGATTGGATTAAGTTCAACTGGGTTGGGCTGTATGTGCTCTGAGACCACAGACTCCTGGAAGGCTGGAGCCAAATGGAAGGTCTCAGCTGCCCAGGCTCTCTCCAGTTCTCTCCAGATGCTTCCCCATTACCTGCATTTCATGCTCTGAGCCTGGCACCATCCTGTCCGCAAGGTAGACCCTCTATACCAGTGCTTTTGTCTGCTCAGAGGTTCCTGTCCTTGCGGGAGGCCCTGCACTCTGGGTGGGAAGGGTCCTCACCTCCCTGGTCCCTGAGGACTCCTGATGGAATTAGGTTCAACTGGGTTATTCTGGAAGTGCCCTGAGGCAAAAACCTCCGGTGAGACTGGAGCCAGATGGAAGGACCCAGCCACAGGGCTGCAGGTTCTTTGGTCTCTCTCTGGCTGCTTCCCTGCCACCTGTGTTGGATGCTCTGAGCCTGGTACAGCCCTGCTCACAAGGTAGACCCTCCAGGCCAGCACCTTTGCCCGCCCACAGGTTCCCGCTGCCAGTGGGGGCTCAGCACTCTGGGTTGGGGGGGAGGAGTCCTGGGATCTTCCTTCTGCCTTCCCCTTAGACTGGAGTGTTCTTGGATTCTGGCTTTTGGGGGAGGGGGAGTACCTTTTGAATTGAGTCCAGAAGGAGGGTTCCCCACCTCTGTCCTGTTGTTAAGTTTGAATTTCAGTCCCCTAGGAGCATTCAGTTTGTGATCTTTAAGGAAGGGTTTTCAGAGGTCTGAACTTTCGCTGCTTCTAAGCTGCCATCTTGACTCCGCCCCCTCCCCCCACTCCCCACCCCCTGGGATTAGCTTTTTAAAGGATCCCTGCATGGTGATCTTGCTGATACAAATTTTCCTGTCATGTATCTTTGGTGGAAAACCTGGATTCTCAGAGACTGGCTATGATTCATTGTGGTTCCTCTGTACTTACAGGTTGGCTAGTCCTGAGCATGAACAGCTGTGTCAGGGACTCAGGAGGAAACAATGGTAGAGAATAAAGAGAGGTACCTGAATCCAATTGGATTAGACAGAAATTACTTTTCCTATGAAATCAATCATAATAAAGTGAGCAAAATGGGGTATGTACAATTGCCAAGAAGCCAGAAATGGTCTCATCTAAGACTTGGAAGTGTTAGTCTCAGATTCCACTAAGGACAGACTCATGATTAGGGGGGGGAAAGTCCAAAAGGTTAGGGGATATCTGCTAACAGTTCTGATATTGAAATTGTCAGCTGAGATGGGGTTTGGGTAGCAGACTATAGGGAGATTAGGAGGCCAGAGCCTCAAAGGCATTACTGGGTTTAGAGAGTCCTGGGATGGGAATGGTATTCAAGGCCACAAAATGGTAGTAGAATGGATTTCAGAAGCTTAGGCTGATATGTGAGCAAAGATCAGAGTCCAGTTGAAAGAAGAGAAGGTTATCATGAACTCCAAGTTAGGAGGGGAACTGGTGACTTAAAGGGAGTGATGAGTGAGGACTTCAAAGATAGAGAATAATGTCACAGCATCAGGATGGAAGGTCAGTGTGGAGAGAGGCAGTCCAGGATGGGAAGGAAATGAGACTGGAAAAGAAGTGGGGAATTAGGACCTACACATGAAAAAGGGAATGAGAACTAGGGCTCCAGATGAGAAACAGAGCAGGGTTAGAGGCCCAAGGCTAACATGAGACTGGTTGTTAAGAAAATAGGTGGGGGAAGCTAGATGGCTCAGTAGATTTGAGAGCCTGCCCTGGCCTCAGACACTTTCTTGATGTGTGACCCTAAACAAGTCACTTAATTCTCATTGTCTAGCCCTTACCACTCTTCTGCTTTCAATCAATGCAGTATTTGATTCTAAGATAGAAGGTAAGGGTTTTAAAAAAGAAGATAGGCAATAGAGTGGGTAAGAGTAAGAGATCTCAAGCTGGGAGGAAAGTGGTAAAGATTTTCTTGACTCAGGAAATCAGGGGACCAGACTGAGTAAGGAATGGGAAAATGGGGAGGAGAATTATTAGGAAACTATGGCCTGGGCAGAGAAAACTCCTTGGATACATGGAGGAAGCATTATTTTCAGAGTTTCATTTGGACTTTTAAAATAAAAAGCATTTTTTGGTTGACTGGAAGGTCACATACTTGCATCACTACACAGGAGCTGAGTTCTTAGGGATTATAGTAGGGACAATATCTGTAGGATATTTCCCTTCTCTTCTTTCTCTTCCTTTTCATTTGGCTGCTGCCTTCATTTGCTTTCATGAAGATATTAAATCCTTCTCTTCTATTTTTTCCCTCACAGAACAAGTCTCTGGATTAGAGGTGAAAATTTTTTTGGTTTGGGGGCTTGTCAGTCTCCCCTCTTGGAACTTTAACAGGAGGTCTCTTGGTGTAGTCTCTGGTGGAGGTTTGTTGGGGTTTGAGCTTCCCTGTCCTCTGGGGGCTTTGATTGGATTAAAGTCCAGCAGTCAATGAGGATGGGTGTGGAGCCTGGGCTTCCCAGAGTTCTGGAGACTTTTGATGGGATTGAGTTCAGCTTAGTTGGGCTGGGTTTATTCTGAGTTTTAAACTTCCTGGATGGCTGGAGCAGATATGGAGGATCTCTACAGCTCTGGCCAAGCTGCCAGGTCTATGCTCCCTCTCTAGCTCCTTCCCCACCATCTGCCTTGGACGCTCTGAACTTAGCACAGCCCTGCTTGCAATGTACGCCGTCCAGACCAGCACCTTTGCCCACGCAGGAGTTCCAGCTGCCACTGGAGTCTCAGCGCTCTGGGTGGGAGGGGGGATGGGTCCTGGGACCTTCCTTCTGTCTTCCCCTTAAACCTGAGTGTTCTCAGATTCAGGCTTTTGGGGGGGGGGGAACGTTCCTTTTGAATTAAGTCCAGCAGGAGGGTTCCTTGGCTCTGTCTTGTTGTTAAGTTGGTTTTTCAGTCCCCTAGGAGCATTTGGTTTATGATCAGTTAGGAAAGGTATTCAGAGGTCTGAACTTCTGCTCTTTTAGGCCACCATCTTGACTCCGCCTCCCATTTATATAACATTTTAAGGTCTGTAAAGGACTTTATAAATATTATATCTCATTTATTTCTTTCCACAACCAATCCTACAATGAGGATGCTATTGTTATCTGCATTTTACAGAAGGTGAAACTGAGGCAGATAGATTAAATGATGTGCCCAGTGTCATACATGTTAGTGCCTGAGATTGGATTTGAATTTGGATGTTCTTCTAACCTTCAGTTCTAATACATTATCTATCTACTATACTATCTAGCTAGTTCTTTCCTTACTGGATTGAAAGAATTAGAAGAAAAAGACTTTTGACTTTTGTCTTTGTCTCCCTAATGTCTAGCATGTAGTTTTGTTTTTTTAAAACCTCACCTTCCATCTTGGAATCAATACTGTGCACTGCTTCCAAGGCAGAAGAGCAGTAAGGGCTAGGCAATGGGGGTTAAGTGACTTGCCCTGGGTCATACAGCTGGGAAGTGTCTGAGGTCATATTTGAACCCAGGACCTCCCATCTCCAGGCCTGGCGCCCTATACAAGAGCCACCCAGCTGCTCAATGACTAGCAAATATTTACTAAATTGTTCATTGACTGATAAAATCAACTATCAGCTCCTCTATTTCCCTCCTAAGGGAGGATCTATGAACCAGCCTGCCATTTAACTGTAATTTCCTTGTGACTTTTGTTTATCTTCACAGTGCCAATATTGATTCGGTACAGTTTCTCCAATAGAATGTCTCCTTATTGCTTACTAGCAACAAAAAAATTGATCTTCAATGTCCTAAAATATCAGCTAACACTACAAATAATTTATCTTCTGACATGTGGATAGAAAGTGATGTATCCTAATCGTTAGCAGCCTAAGATCTCTAGGAATTTTCCAGTAGTTAAACCAAAGCACCTCCAGATATTTTATTTTCCCCTTTTTAAGTATCTTGAAATAGTCTATGCATTTAAAGGTTACATGATCAACATGTATGGACGGATGGATCTCTTTGCTCCGGAAAAGCTTGCCAAAGGAACACTCAGATAACCCTAATCGGAAAATACCCTGAATATATGTAAAGGTCCAGACCGAGGTGCCAGTTCTGGCTCCATTCTTCTTCCTTCACTCCTTACCTTTTGGTAAACCCTCTTCGTGTGCCTCATCCAGAGGTCCTTGTCAGGGCCCACCTTACCTACTTTTTATTTTATTTTATTTTAACCCTTACCTTCCGTCTTGGCTCCAAGGCAGAAGAGTGGTAAGGGCTGGGCAATGGGGGTCAAGTAACTTGCCCAGGGTCACACAGCCAGGAAGTGTCTGAGGCCACATTTGAACCTAGGACCTCCCATCTCTAGGCCTGGCTCTCCATCCACTGAGCCACCCAGCTACTTTTTAAAGTGACAGTATCTTCTCTTTTCCCCTGTGGGGCTGGCCTACAAATGTTGGGTGGAGTAGATTCCATAGGGTCCCCCTGAGAGATAAGCTGCAGCCTTGGACCAACAGCTGGTCTCCAGTGAAGAAGTTTCCTTATTCCTTATAAGGCATGGGCGGACTGTTGAGTAATGGCAATGGGTGGTTACATTTGCATTGTGCTGTAAGCGGACTGGAAACCTCCCTCCACGCAGCTCTGCTCTCAGCCTCCGCTGCAAGCCTTGATACTAAAATTGTAGAGAAACGCAATCCAACTACCAATTGTGAAAATGGGAAGTTCAGGTAAGTGAGCACCCTGTAGGCAGCGTAACAGCGTGCTTCCCAGCTGGGGCTTCGGGGACCGAGTTGAAACGGCTCAGCCCGGCGTGCTGCTTGGGTCTTCCGAGCTGCAGCCGTGGCTGTTTACAGTAAAGATTCAAAGCCGTCGGAGTTTTCCTGGTAATCGACCTGCCAGTGTGCCGGGGGAGAGCCACTTGTCTCCGCTCGGGTGTCTCTGGGCATCTTCCGTCTCCCTGGTCGACTGTGCCGTTAGAAACCCTGGGTGCCCGTCCGAGGGGTGAGAAAGTGCATGAATTACTGGAAGCCCAGCTGAGGAGCGGAGGGAGAACGGGGCTAGATGAAATGAATGCAAGACGTGTAGTCAGGCCGGGGACACCCGGGAAGCCATTTCTAGTTTGCCCTAGAAAAGACCAAATCCCCACCTCTGGCATCTGCAGCCTTGGAGGGGAGGGAGGGGCAGCCCTCCTTTGTGCAGCACAAATCCATGCGCCAGCCGCCAGAGGCTGAATCCATCCAGGCAAACTGAATTACCCTCTGAGCATGCCAGTGCCGCTTCCCTTCTCTGCGGCTGAGATCCATTTCCTAGTGACAAATTTGAAGTAAAGGGGGAAATCAAGCGAAGAATTACCATAAAAGGTGAAGCCCACAATGCACAGCTCAGTGTTCTCTCCCAAACCCCAGCCACAAGTTATGATGTCCGCCACGAATGGTCAGGAAGACTCCCCCTCCCCTCCCTCCCCTCCCCCTGCTCTGGAGTCCCTCGCTAGAACTAACAAAGAGTTATTAGGAAGACTGTACCTCGCCGATTTCAGGGGTACCCACACAGGCCATCATCTCTTCTGCAGCTGGTAGTCTTTGTTGCCCGGAGTATAGAGGTCAGGTCAGTTCCACACAATCAGTGATTGTGTCATAGTGGCCTTTGAAACCAAGGCTTCCTGACTGGGCTGTCTCTCCCAGTATTCAATGTGCATTTTTAAAATACACTTTCTAGATTTTTCTTGAGGTTCGTCGTTTCTCAGAAAATCCTTTTTCCTTGTTCTTTGTGTGTGGTGATGTCTGTCTTTACTGATGATTGTTAAGTTCCCAGTTTAATTGTTCTAAAAAGAGAAGTGAATTTGCCATCAGACTAACTAGGTTCACATTTTGCCTCGGACACTGCTAACATCCCCACGTTATGACTACAAAGAGAAGGTCCTGTCGTGAAGGGAGCCGTATTCAAACATGTTCAGTGTGTTACAGCCTCAGATTGTATTGATCTCTATAGCCATGAGAACTCCATTAGCCATTCTTTGTCTTGTGTCTTGTTCCCAGTACCTTCCTGCAAATAGCCGGAATCTTGGTGGCTTCTTTGGTCCACAAACCTAACGGATCAGGAACCTCAGGGAACAGGAAACAATCCACATTGATTCCAGAGTTCAAATTTTGCCCAGTTCCCACCACGAAGCACATCTGCTAGACAGCATTCCCAGATCTTCCCTATGTGGAGCCCGATCAGTTTGGCATTTAGCTATTAACACAGATCAATGCCATCCAAATAATTGGAAATGTAATCAAAAGAGACTAAGCAGAAGTTCATCTGTCTCCTGGTAAGCTCTGCCAGGAGGGTTACTTTATGGGAATCGCTCACTCTCCTCGTGAGGGTCATCAGAATACAGAGAGTGCCTGTATCATAGGGATGCTGTAAGGACCCAGAGCTAACATGGTTAAAAGGCTTTCTTCTGGGCTATCAAACTTAAAGTGCTTTATTAACTTGTTGTTTTGTTTTTCCTCTGGACTTAAGAAATCCCATGGCCTGAGGAAACTCCTTCCACTAATCCAAACCCCTGCCTGCCCTTTTTAGGCAGAGCTGCCTCACTAGAAGGTGAAATGACCTGCCCCAATCACAGAGGCAGCACTTGAACTCAGATCTTCCTGACTCCAAGCTTTCTCCTCTGTCCTTACTGCCTCCAAAATTGTTATTACTACTTACTACTAGTGTTAACCAGCAGATGTCACTGTACATCTGGAGGAGCTATAAGTAATGCAGGGAGAACCTGGCACTTGCACTTTATCTAGAGATGGTGTTCTTTGTCCTCTTTCTATATTTTGCTGTCCTTTCTCTAAACCATTTCCCTCTCAGTGATAAATCATACCGCCCTGATCCCTTAAAAAGTCAAGGATTTGTCTGGTTAGCAAACGTAAAAAAGCTTTTAAAAATATCTAGATAACTCGATAAATGATCCCCCCCCCCCCAGTGCAAATATCAATAATATGGAAATAGGTCTGGATCCATGACACATGGAATTGAGTACTGGCTATGGGAGGAGGGTGGGGGTAGGGAAGGGAAAGAACATCAATCATGTGACCATGGAAAATTCTCTTAAAAATCAATAAAATAAAATTAATATTGAAAAATTAAAAAAAAAAGATGATCCCAGATCAATACATTGCTGAGAGTAGCCATAACTACTGACTTCTTCACAGCTATAGAAACACCTGTAAAACCCAGTGCGATGTAGGCTACAGGAGGAGGGGAAGGAAAGAACATGAATCTGGTGACCATGGAAAAATATTCTAAATTAATTAAGTAAATAAAAATTTCCAAAATAAAATAAAATGAAATATCTAGATAAATTATGCCAACCAGCTTATTTTTTCCCACATCATGTTCTTCATCTATTGTACCCGAGTGGCAGGGATCATTTCCCCCTCCAAATACTAGGGTGCCTTTCTCTTGGTAGTTTGTTTTGACTTAAGAGTCCAGTAGACTGGTATTATAAATTATACTAGGGTGGGCCAGCTCGGTGGCCAAGTGGCTAGAGGGTCAGGCAGGTCCTGGTTCAAATCTGGCCTCAGACACTTCCTTCCTAGCTGTGTGACTCTGGGCAAGTCATTCAACTCCAATTACCTGGCCCTCCTGCCCTTCTGCCTCGGGACCAATATATAATATTGATTCTAAGATGGAAAGTAAGGGTTTAAAGAAATCGATAGATAGATAAACCCTACCAGAACACTGAAGATGTCAGAAAGTCGCCAGCCTTTACTCCCCAAGTTCACTTTTAGACTCATTCTAAACAGCAAGGTAGCAGTAGCGAATAGGGTGCTGACCTTGGAGTCAGGAAGACATGAGTTCGTGTCTTCCCTGAGACCCTTACAAGCTCTATGACACTCGGCAAGTCACTTCATTTCTCTCAGCCTTAGTTTCCTCATAGGTAAAGTGGGTGTCCTACAGCCCACCTTTGCAGTCTTGTGGGAATCAAATGAGGCAACATACATAAAGCACTACACAAACCCTAACTTGCTATATAAATGCTGCCTTTGTGGAGATGAGCCATATGAGAAACCATCTGCTAACCAGGTCTTAATTCCTGCTAACCTCTGTATGAAGGCTATGTGAGAGGTGGGACTATTCTACAGTAGACTTCAATAAATAGCCTCTTCAATAAGCTTCCCATTAGAATGTGAACCACCTGAGGCCATGTTGTCTCCCTCCTCTCTTCCCTCCCCCCTCCCGGAGCTGACAAGCAATTCCACTGGGTTGCACATGTATTATCACTCAAAACCTGTTTCCATATTATTCATATTTGTAATAGAGTAATCTTTTAAAACCAAAACCCTAAATCATATACCCAAGTGATACTTTTTCTTCCTCATTTCTACTCCCACAGTTCTTTCTCTATCTGTAAATAGCCTTCTTTCTCATAAATCTCTCAGGATTGTCCTTGATCATTGCATTGCTATTAGTAACAAAGTCTTTCACATTATTATTAGTAGCAAAGTCCCACAATGTTTCACTTTCTGTTACAATGTCTCCTGGTTCTGCTCATCTCACTCTGCATCAGTTCATGGAGGTCTTTCCAGTTCTTAAAGAAATCAAATGGTTTCATTATCCCTTATAGCACAATAGTATTCCAGCACCATCAACTACCACAATTTGTTCAGCCATTCCCCAATTGATGGGCATCCCCTCATTTTCCAATTTTTTGCCACCACAAAAGGCACAGCTATGAATATTTTTGTACAGTTTCCTCCCTATTTATGCATAGTGTTTTTACCTTTCCTCAGATCCTAAATTTATGCACAGTGCCTGGCACATAATTAAGGATGAAATAAATGCTTGTTGACTAACTGTTTCTCTTCATCAACAAAAATAAAGTGATTTGCCCAGGGTGACCACAACCACAGTGTCTGTGGTCAAATATGGCATAATCCAAGTCATAGATTCCCAAGTGTTGATTATTCTGTTTAAGGGAGATGGATGAAGTTTTTTCTTCAGGAGAGACACCAAGGACTTCAGGACAGGAATATTATTATTTTTTAATAGTTTCTAGAAGAAAAATTGAGTTTAGTGAAGATACTTCCATCCTAATCTTAAATGATTATGCTTCTTGTGTTTCTCCGTTACAAATATTGCTAGCTCTTGGTTTTAAGAAGGTAGTTTGGATGCTTTTTAGTATTTTTTAGCATGTATCCATGCTTTATTTTGTTGAATTCCTTTTCTTAATGTACTGCAACCATTTTTGTTATTATATATCAATTTTTAAAATCATTTTCCTAACATTGGAGCATTCCAACAACCGTGGTATAAATCCAATCTGATTATGGTAAATAATTTTAGAAAATGTATTGTTGTAGTCTTCTGTCTAATTTTTATTCAGTATTTTTTCTGCAAGCATAATTAGTGAGATTGGTCTATGCTTTTTCTTGTCTATTTCTCCATGACTTGGGGATTAGCACCTTATTTGTCTCATGGAAGGAGTTTATTATTATGCCTTTATTTTTGTGAGCAATTTCTTCTGTGAGAAGTTCATAGGGGCCAGTCATTTATTGTTTATAAAGATCAATTGTTCTTTAAATGTTCGAATTGACTCATAAACTAATCTATGACCATTTCCATGACAATCTACCTTTGAAGGTTGCCCAGCTATGTTATGTCTTTTTTTTTTTCCCAACAGGAATAACTTGTCAATTCTGTTAAAAGTTCATTTCCTCACCTCTAGTATCATGGGATCTTAAGTTTAAAGCTGAAAAAGGGACCACAGAGGTTATCTGGTTCAGTCTTGTCCTTTTCCTTTTTTCTTTGATTGTCTTTGTTGTACAGACTTCCTAGTGGTGGTATTGCTGGTCAAAAGGTATGCACAGTTTTATAGCCTTGAGGTTCAGTGATTTTTCCCATACTCCAGCAGTATGAAACTGAACTTAGCTTTGAGTAGTCTTTAGGGCATAAAGAACCTCTGGTTCTGTAGTCAAAATATTGCCTCTGCATGGTGTCTCTTCCATTAGATTGTAAGCTACTTGAGATCAGGGACTATCTTTTTTTTTTTTTAATATCCCTAACACTTAGGATAGCACCTGGCATATAGTAGGTCCTTTATAAACACCAGCTAACTAAATGCCCCAATAGGAAGGCTGCCTGTGTGGACTTCTTAATGTCCAATCAAATTGTAACTGCAATAATAGATACTGATATCCTCCTTTGGGATGATCATTTTAAAGCTGTGACTTCCTGTTTCCTTTTGAACAGTTTTGTTTTTGTTTATAAATTTTGAATCTGATTTCAAAGAAAAGAAGGCAGAGTTGGTTTTGACTTCACAAATCATTTTAAAAATCATTGAAAACAATCCTTTTGAAATATACTCAAGAGGAATAATTTATACAAAAATGTTATTTGAATAAGAAAAAATGATGCTTTGATTAATAATTTTTGGGTTGGTTTTGTTGTACTGTTTTTACTATGGTATTCCTATTTGAATACACACAAATTATAGCCCTAAATTTATTACGTTTTCATTCTGAATTTAACACCAAAAAAGGAGAATTTCCATATATGATATATATACATATATGTTAGAATACCAAAAAGTGCACATAAAGTGGTTTCTAGTTAATATAGCTTACTTTTTAAAGCATTTTAAATTAATCTGTTGCTTCTATTGCCTCCACCCCACCCTACTTCTCATTAAACAAATTTTAGAAAAAAACAACTGAAAAATAAAGCCATCAAATATATAGCTATCTAGCATGGCAAAACAAACTCCCACATTAGCCATGCCAAAAAAAAAAATGTCTTTTTCTACATTTTAATTCCTTCATCAGTCAGGAGGGAAGGACCTCATTGATTTGAACTCATGGATTATCATTCTAGTGATTGGTGTTCAAGAGTTTCAGGGAGGCAGCTGGGTGGCTCAGTGGATTGAGAGTCAGGCCCAGAAATGGGAGATCCTGGGTTCAAATCAGCACTCAGATACTTCCTAAGCTGTGTGACCCTGGACAATCACTTGACCCCCATTGCCTAGCCCTTACCACTCTTCTGCCTTAGAACCAATACCCAGTATTGATTCTAAGACAGAAGGTAAAAGTTTTTTTAAAGTTTCAGAGTTGTTTTTCTGTAAATGTAACATTCTAAAATAAATTTTTCTCCTAGTTCTGCTTGCTTTTTTGTTAATTACTTCATAAAAGTCTTGTGCTATATAACTAAGTTTAGCACTCACCATTTTCTGTAGGAATGAAGTTTACTATAAAATTTTTGTTCATAACTGCATGACCTCTGTTACTCTCTTTTGAAGAGGTGGCCCATTGCTTTTCAAAGACTAGCCTTTCAACCTCCCCTTTTAGAAGCTGGTCCTTGAATTTTGTTTCTTCTCCAGCATCTCAATTTCTGTCTTACTCAATGGCTATGTCCCTTCTTCCTCCAAATATGCATGCCCACCCATCTTAAAAAAACAACAACACCCAGACCTTCACTTTGACTCTGTTTGCCCCCCTCTAGCTACCTAGAATTGCTTTTAAACTTCTTGAATACATACAACCACTGCCTCTACTCATTCTTTTTTCCTAAAGATCCTGAACTAATTTTCTTTTCATTCCACTGAAATAGTATAGTGGACCTCCTAATTACTAAATCTAATGCCTTCATTATGGCCTTTCAGTTTTGCACCCCATCACAGCCCTTCTTGTTCCTCCTGGTTTTAGTTGAGCTACCAAAAGGTAGAGTTGGTGGCCAGAGATTAAAGTTGAGTCACAAGCTGCTCAGTACAAAATCACAGGATCTTGATAGCTGGAAGGAGACATTGTCTGGTCCAACTTTCCAAACAAAAGTGGCCTCTACATTTCTAACAGATTATCATTTAAGATCTATTTAAAGACTTGATGAATAGAAACCCACTTACATTGCACTTACATACATTTGCATTACACTTTAGATAGCTCTAATTGTTAGCAAATCCTTATTAAATCTGTCTCTGCATGTTCTAAACAATTTAATTCAATTCAACATACACTTTATTAACAAATACCTATCCTATTTATGCCCCCTTTGGCCAAGCAAAAGAGTTCTAATTCTTTTTTTTCCTTCCAATATCTGACCGCTATCTCATCCCTGGCTAAAGGTTCTGTAACTTAAACACTCTCAGTTCCTCTAACTGAGCATAGTGGCTCCATCTTCAGTTCTCTCACAAGTCCTGGAAGCCATTGACTGACCTAGAACTGGAAGCAAAACTAGAGGTGTGGCCTGACCAGAGCAGAGTACAGTGTGGGACTTTAATCTCCTTCATTCTGGACACTGTGTTTCTCTGCTATTTCTTGATTACCCATGGTCTCCTTACCCTAGCCATCAGGCTCCCCACCATCATCCCCAAACACTGAAATCACTCAGAGGCTGAAATTTTGTTCTAGACAGATAGTCCTTTCTTGCCTTCTATGTAGCATTCATTGCCCTTTCCTCTAAACTGTCTCCTTTCTTGACTTCCATGGAAGCATTAGACTAGTTCTCGTTGTTCACTCCACTATTTATTTTACTGACTTCTCTTCCTTCTATCTGGATCATCCCTCACGTTCATATGTGGGCACTTAACTCTTCTTTAACACTTCTTCTCTCCTGTGGGTTTAATTAACCTCATGGTTTTCAAACCTGCATTTCCAGCCCTAATCTCTGATCTTCATACCAATCCCTTTTTCATTCGTCTGGTGAGCATTTCTGTTTGGATGATCTGCTATTACTTAAAGTTCACTGTATTCACTACAAGAGCCATCACTTTATTCCCAAAACTTCTCTGCCCTTCCTAAGTTGACCTCTTTAGTGATATTACTATTCACCCAGTCACCTAAGCTCAAAAACATCATAGCTACCTGACTCTTCCCTTTCCCCGTATATAATATATGATCATTTAAAAAGTCCCATCGATTCTTTCTTCACAAAATGTTTGGCATTTGATCCACTGTTCCCAATGCCAGTAACCTAGTCTAGGTCTTCTTAACTAATTCCTGGCTTGGTAAAAATGATTATGGACCATTAAATTGCCTATCTGGTTTATTTGTCTCCAAATTTTACCCACAGTATCTAGTGGTAAACTAGCATGAGGTAACAGGACTTTGTTTCAGGGCATCAACATTTAGGGACCTCTCCCCTCCTCTTCATAGTGACCACTATCCCTGCATCCTCCTTCATGGCTTTTGATTGGTAAATGCCATAGAAAGGTACAACTGCCACCTCTATCTCACTCCCAGTTCTATCTCCATTTGGTCCCTCTCCTGGGACCACCTTTTCCCTAAATTCCTATAGCTGTAAAGGTTCAACAAACTAAGGAATAGACTGCTCACTATACCTGTAGAACTGTCCTCTGGGTCACCAGCACTACAAACTGTTAAGGGTAAATTTTAGGGTTGAGACTCAACATATTATTTAATGGTCACCAGGGATTTAAATTCTAAATTTCAATGACATACTCAAGTCAGAATGAAATTTTATGGTGGTTTATTTACAATAGAAGGAAGAAATTAAGAATGAGGGAGAGAGAGGGAGAGAAAGGGGAAGATCTCTGCTCTGGCCTGGCCTGAGTCACAGGGAATTCAGAGGCCTCAACCAAGGGGCCTTCCCAGAAGATTAAGTCTAGCTCTGCTTCCAGCCATGAGGCCTCCTCCAAGATGAGGGTCCTTCTTGGAGGCTGGTGCCTTCAGAAAAGTCAAGGGAAAGGAAAGTCAGCCTTAACACTCACCACGTGGTCACCTAAGGGGGGCTAGTCTCAGAACCCACACTCCACCAAGTCAAGTTCCACAAAAGCCCCACTCTCAAGAAGTAATGGGAACTATAAAGGCAGTTCTTTACATCACTTCCTGTGTCTCACCTGTACCAAGGACAGCCCAGGGGGTCAGTCAGCTGTTTCTGATTTGTCACTTGCTAGCACATGTGGGTCATAGACCATCCTCCCCCACAGTTAATCCTTAAGTGGGGTGTATACATTCCTGGTTGCTAAAATTCTAAAGACTAAGCAGGGTGGAGTAAATCTAAAATTCATAAAACTTACCACCACCACTGTCAAACACTATTGCACCTAGTTATGGCATTGGTTCTAATCTGCCTTACTTAAAAAAATCCCTTTTATCATATCATTTTCCTACTTTGAAAAATATTAAATGGTACCATTAGTTTGAAGCAAACTCTTTAGCATAGAGATTCAAGGTCTTGTATAATTTGTCCTTTCCTTGATCCAATGTAGTAATTCTCTTTACCTTTAAAGGTAGGATAGGATACAGTCAGACAACCTTCTTACTTATCTTTTAAAATATGTTTTGTCTATTCCCCTAATTCAAATGCCTTTCTACCTAACCAAATCCTACATATTGATGAAGGCCCATCTTAAATTCTACTTCTATGACTCTTGAATTGTAACAACTGAAACTCTATTAGCCAGAGTTTCTAAAAAAGAAGCCACAATCTCTTCTTTCTAATCCATTCCGCTATCCTTTTCTATTTAAAATGGATAAGTTCGTATCATTCAGCTTTATATTTATGGTTTCTAGCTGTGTATTTTCCTCCATCCTATTTTCTTATATTCATCCTTCTTTATTCTTCTCTGTCTCTCTTTAAGAATTTATTTTGCTTCTGAATACTGTTTGCTTTAGTGTGCCATTCCTTTTCTTCCCTGCTTTTCCTTTTACCTCTTTCCTTATTTTCTTGTTGAATAAGATATGTTTCTGTACCAAACTGTGTGTATGTGTATTTATTCTTCCCTCCTTTAAAAAAGAACCTCACTCCTTTGAGAGTGAAGTTCAAGTAGAATCCACTCCCCTCACTCCCACTATTCTCTCCATAAATTCCTTTTTGTGTACCATGTTTATGAGATCTGACTCTCAGTAAAGTTCTAAGTGTTTGCATATACCTCCCCATATAAGAAAATAAACAGTTTAAACTTGTTAGTTCATTGTAAATTATTCATTCGTGTTTACATTTTGAATGCTTCTTTTGACTCACATGTTGGTATGTCAAATTTTTTACTCATTTCTGGTCTTTTCTTCATTAATACTTAGAAGTCTTTTATTTTGTTACTACACTTGATCTTAGCCAAAAGGCTGAGAAGTGATGAACTCTTCTATTTTGTTAAAGATCTATTTTTATTCCTGGGACTATACTCAGTTTTGCTGGGTCGGTTATTCTCGAGTGTTAGCTTAGATCCTTTGCCTTCTGGAATACATTAGAAGTTCTCTGCTCCTTTATGGTGACAGCTACTAAATCTTACATGATCCCAATTATGCATCCTTGGTACTGGAATTATCTCCCTCTGCCTGCATGCAGTATTTTTTTCCTTGACTTGGGAGCTCTGGATTTTGAATTTAAAATTACTGGGAGTTTTAATTTTGGGGTTTCTTTCAATTTCTACTTTACCTTCTGGTTCTAGGATATTAGGACAACTTTCTTTGATTTCTTGACATATGATGTCCAGATTCTTTTTATTGTTAATGGCTTTCAGGTAGTCTAATGATTCTTAAATATTTCTCCATCCATTTTCAAGGTTAGTTGTTTTTTGGTTTTTTTTATCTGCGAGAATAGTTTCTTGGATTTTTTCAATCTTTTGACTTGTTTTATTATTTCTGGATGCCTCATGGGAGTAATTAGCTTCAATTTGGCCAATTCTTATTTTGAAATATTTATTTTTTTCGGTGATGTTTTGTACCTCTTTTCCAAACTTTAATTCTCTTCTTATATCTTCCTTCCCTTAACTTTTGCCTCTATTCTTTCCCATACTGTTCTCATTTTTTTAAACTAATTTTTTAGCTCCTTTAACTCTTCTGGGAGTTCTTGGATTTGTATCCCAGCTGCATCTATCTTTGAAGCTTGACTTGTAGGTTTGTTTCTTTGTTTTTGAGTCATTCTCTTCTATGTTTGTATCTTGAGCTTCTCTGTCACCATAGTAGCTCTTTATGTTTGCATTCCTTTTTTTTTCTGCACATTTCTTGGGGTGGGAGGAAGGAATATCTGGCCTGAATTTCTATCTTTTTATGACTTTTGCTGCTTTCATAGTTCTGACTAGAAGCCTAAAAACTTTCAGTGCTCCCAAAGTGGTATGACTTGGGGAGAGTTCTGTTCATTGTCCTCCTTGTCTGAGTTCTACAAGTTCCTGACCCAGGTTTTGGTCTATTGACTGGCTTCTGGTTGAGAATTTTAGCCAATTGCTTTGCTATTGGTCTACTCGGAGACTCTATATGTTCAGAGTGACAGAACTGCATGCTCCCTTATGGCCTGGGAGGTTGTGCTCTTGTTTCTGGGATCTAGAGCAACTATGTGCTTTCCAGAATGTGTTTAGTACTCAGATGGTATGCAAGGGCATCTCTCGGTGCCCTAGATCTGTGACTTGACACTTAAGTAGTGGACTGAAGCACTGTGAGATGGCATCCATTCCTTCACATAATGCTTGCTCAGGAATCTCTGAGATCATTTTCTACTGCTCTGTCTTAGTAGTAATTGGGCACTAAAATGCTCCCTGCTGGGACTGTGGTGCTTCTGGTCAGACCACTTCCCCATTTCTCTCTACCCATCTCCCTAAGCAACCTTAAGATGGTAAAAAGGCTCACTGTGACTTCTTATCTCTCCCATTCAGAATTCAGTCTGGTACACTCTAGATCATTGTTGAGGAGGTATGTGAAAGGGAGAGATAGACTCTAATATTAGTTTTCTATCTCTTTAACATTCTCAATTCTTCTCCCTGCCATATTCTCTTGAAGAGAAATGGCCTTTAAAAATTGTTTGAGGTGGGAGTTTTGGAGTATGAACCATGCTGTCAACTAAAGGTGCCAGTGCAAGGTGAAGGTGATAATTGCATGTGTAGCCATCTTTTTTTTTTTTAAAGAATGTTTTTATTTTATTTTTTCTCAATAGCATGTAAATTTTTTAAATATTCATTTTTTTATAATTTTAGAATTCCAAATTCCCTCCTGGCTTTCCCCTTCCTTAAAAAGGCAAGCATTTTTATATAGTTTATATGTGCATTTATACAAAGCATGTTTCCAAATTAGCCATGTTCCTAAAGAGAATGCAAAACAAAAAAAAGGGGGGGGAAGGAAAAATAGATAAAAAAATTTTCTTTGATCTACATTCAGACTTTCATCAGTTCTTTATCTGAGGGTGGGTAGCATTTTTTATCATAAATCCTTCTAAATCTTCTTAAATCATTATATTGATGAGAATAACCAAAATCATTCACAGTTGATTATCACGCAGCATTGCTGTTATTATGTATAATTTTTTTTGGCTCTGCTCACTTCACTTTCCATCAGTTCATATAAATCTTTTGAAGATTTTCTGAAACCATCTTGCTTTTTCATTTCTTATAAACCCCAAATGTACTCCATTACAATCATACCATAATTTGTTCAGCTATTCTGCAATTGATGAGTATCCCTTCAATTTCCAATTCTTTGCTACCACAAAAAGAGTTGCTTTGCTATAAATATTTTTGTACATATAGGTCTTTTTACTTTTTTTTTTCATACCCTTACCTTACATCTCAGAATCAATATTGTGTATTGGTTCCAAGGCAGAAGAGTGCTAAGGGCTAAGCAATGGTGGTTAAGTGACTTGCCCAGGGTCACACATCTAGGAAGTTTCTCAATTCACTGAGCCACCTAGCTGTTCCCTCCCCCCCCCCACCTTTATTATATCTCCTTTGGACATAAACCTAATTGTGCCTAATTGTGTGTAAATGCACCGTTGTAGAGCCCTTTGGACATGGAGTTCCAAATTGCTCTCCAAAATGGTTGAATCAGTTCACAACTCCACATTAATGTCTCTATTTTTCCATATTACCTCCAACATTTGTCAGTTTCACTTTCTGTCATATTAACTGATCTGATAAGTGTAAGGTAGTACCTCAAAGTTGGTTTAATTTGAATTTCTCTGATCAATAATGATTTAGAGCATTTTGTCTTAACTGTATTCTTCTTCTGGGTGTATCCATTTTTCTAATGGTGATTTGTTCCAAAATATTATATGGTAGAGTAACTTTGGTGGGTGTAGATAATAAAGGCATTGAAGATTAACTTTGTTAGCTGATAGTTTGGGGTACTCTTTCTTCTGACTGAGGAGATTTAATCAGCTACACTCCGTTATAACAGTTTACTGCTGTTTTTGGCTTAGGTTCAGTGCAGTGACCAAAGTTTATATTAAATGAAAGTTAGGGAAATAATCACAATACCTCATAGACCCCAGTTAGGACAGCTAGCCAGAAGTTTGGCTCTCTGCCCTGCTTTCAATTTAGATGTATCTAAATTACTTGGACTCTGTATGTTTGAGGCAAAATTCAGGTTACTGGCAACATTTGGGTCAAGAAGTAAGCAAAGTAGGGGGCAGCTGGGTGGCTAAGTGGATTGAGAGCCAGGTCTAGAGATGGGAGGTCCTGGGTTCAAATTTGACCTCAGACACTTCCCAGTATTGACTCCAACACGGAAGATAAGGGTTTAAAAAAAAGAAGTAAGCAAAGTGTTATATTATATATAGTGCCTGGAAATAAACAGGTCCCAAGAGGGTAAGCTAGAGAAGGAGCAGCCCTTTTCTTGGAACTTCCCTCTGTCCTTGAAAAGATGGGCAAAACTGGTGGCTTTAGACTAATTTTAATGCTCAGAAAAACTTGTAATTGTTTCTGATTTTGTCACAGCTTAGCCCTGCTCTCTTTCCCTTAACTCTTGCAACCATTGATTCTTTCTTGCTTTGCTCATGTAAGCCCCTGGCAGGGCTATGGAAGTTGACTCCATTGCTGCAGAACCTCAGCTATTGAGGTTCTCTTCTTCTCCTGCTCTTTGACTGTCTCTCCAAACTCTTTCTTTTTGTTTTGTTTTAACCTTTACTTTCTGTCTTAATAACAACTCTAAGACAAAAGGGCAAGGATTAGGCAAATGGCATTAAGTGGCTAGCTTGCCCCAGGGTCACACAGCCAGGCACTTCTCTTTCTTTCTCTCTCTCTCTCTTTCCTTTCCTTTCCTTTCCTTTCCTTTCCTTTCCTTTCCTTTCCTTTCCTTTCCTTTCCTTTCCTTTCCTTTCCTTTCCTTTCCTTTCCTTTCCTTTCCTTTCCTTCCCTTTCCTTCCCTCCCTCCCTTCTTTCCTCCCCTTTCTTTCTTTCTTTCTTTCTTTCTTTCTTTCTTTCTTTCTTTCTTTCTTTCTTTCTTTCTTTCTTTCTTTCTTTCTTTCTTTCTTTCTTTCTTTCTTTCTTTCTTTCTCTCTTTCTTTCTCTCTTTCTTTCCTTCCTTCCCTCCCTTCTTTCCTCCCCTTTCTTTTTCTTTCTTTTTCTTTCTTTCTTTCTTTCTTTCTTTCTTTCTTTCTTTCTTTCTTTCTTTCTTTCTTTCTTTCTTTCTTTCTTTCTTTCTTTCTTTCTTTCTTCCTTTCTTTCTTTCTTTCTTTCTTTCTTTCTTTCTTTCTTTCTTTCCTCCCATCTCTAGACCTGACTCTCAACCCACTGAGCCACCCAGCTGCCCCTCCCAATTTCTATTTCTTAAAGAACTCCAGAGTTTGACTCATTTCTGCTCTCCATCTCAAAGATTGTAATAATGCCATATAACTTTCAAGGCTGAGAAAGGAGTGCTTGTCCCTCTGATGTACAAATCTCAAGATGTCTGCCAATTAGAAGTCTTAGACTACTTTAATAATTTTGGTTATGGTATTTTTAACTACCTTTCAACAGTACTTAATGGAATATTTCAATGATCTAAATTTTTTCAGAATCAAAGATGTTTGCTAAAAGTGTCTTAAAATCTCACAATGACTACCGACAGAAACATGGCTGCCCTCCGATAAAAATCTGCCAGAAATTGAACCACGAAGCACAACAGTGAGTCAATTTTTTAACACTTAAGAGATTCTGAATTTTTTCTGCCTTTCTGAAAGTACTTGGCATCTAGGTATCCTCTGTGATTATGTTCTCTAATAATTTGCATAATATTTCCTTTTATTAAAATGTTGTTTTCCTAGTATCCTTTTCAAAATTAGGGAGGACATTTGTTTTCTTTTGTTTGTTTTTTTTTTAACAAATTGGATTTTGTGATAATATTTGTAAGCATGTTTTATGCAAGGGGGCATTCAGAAATTTGATTAAGGTTCATTTATTTCTATTTATAATTTTAGTAAATGCTGTGAGTTTCTTTGCTAGGTATGCAGATGCACTGGCTACCACAAAAGTTCTCAAACATAGCTCAGAATCCAGTAGGGGAAATTGTGGAGAAAATCTATCATGGGCTTCCTATGATCAACCAGGTATGTGTGGCTCTTTTATACACTCTTCTGTCAGAATTACTGCACTGTCAATTCAGATCTCTGAAATTTCCCTACTTCGTTTTTTTATGGGGTGTAGATATTTATATGTTTAAAATCTTGGTTTTTTTTTTCCCTAACAGTTGCTTTATTCTCAAGTTTTGTTTGTTTGTTTCATACAGGCCTATTTGGGTTGAATTTTGTCTCACTTTCTCTATTATAATTTTATTTATCTCTACTTCAAACCACAAGCCAGCTCATGGCATAAACAGGCAAACCTGTAAAATGAGCCGAAAAAGGAAATGGCAAACCACTCCAGTTTCTTTGCCAATGAAACCCCAAACAGGGTCATGAAGAGTCTGACACTAATGAAACAGCCAGACAGCAGCAAACAACCACCGCCCATCTCTGGGCCCGTTTTGTTCTTTGTTATTGTCCATTGCTGATGGGGGTTCTTATCCTCTTAGTTTAGGCTCACTGTCAGGAAGTAATACCGCTCACAAATCATTAAACGTGAACAAAAGGAGATTCATTTTGCCCTGACCTAGCCGGGATACAGTAACACTTAGATTCCCTGAATGCCACTCCCTTTGTCTCCATAGAGAAACAAACTAGAGCCAGTTGGGCACCATGAAGGACGTAGTACCTGAAGTGGTCGCCAGAAATCCACCAAGTCTGCCCGTCCTGGGACTTCTCATGCCAAGGGTGACCAATGAGGTGGTCTGAGAGCCAGACTTGATCTAGATGCTTATTGATTTGGGGCTATGTACCCAGACTGTGTGCTAGCTGGAAGGCTCTGCAGGTTTACTATGACAAGCTGTACCACCTTCCTCCCTAGTGTGTGTTCACAAACTACAATATAATTCCAGTTGGTAGAGAACAACGGTATGCTGGATAGCATCCTGGACTCAGGATCAGGAAGAACTGGGAAAATGACTAATCCTCTCTGGACCTCAGTTTCCTCAACTGTAATATAAAAGTATGTATTCAAGTCAGTGACTTTTGCAATCCCTTCTAGCTCTAAAGATAATTCTCTTATGATATATTTTACTGGAATTATCAGGCATTATCTCTTATTGATTGGTAAGACATTGCAACTGAAAAATACATGTGTAAAAGTGGCTCTGTTATTTTGAATATTAAAGTAGAAGAGGCCTGATTTTACAGATAAGGAAACTGAGACTTGGAATGGAAACAAATGTCTAAGATCAATGTAAACCCTGACAAATTACCTTGCTTTTTAGGGCCTTAGTTTTTCCTCATTTACATAGTGAGGGACTAAACCAAATGATCCCTAAGGTCCCTTCTAGCTCTGAATTTCTGATCCTATCATTCTCCAATTTCTAAGGAAGAATAATTTAACAGCATCCAAGAAGAGTAGGGTGAGCTCCTTATGACATGTTATTCAGTCATTTTAGTCGTGTCCAACTCTTAGTGACCCCATTGAGATTTTCTTGGCAAAGATACTGGAGAAGTTTGCCATTTCCATCTCCAGTTCATTTTACAGATGAAGAACTGAAACAAACAGGATTAAGGGGCTTTGCCCAGTCATACAGCTAGTAAGTGACTGAGGCTGGATTTGAATATAGGAAGATGAGTCTTTTTCCTGACTTCAGATCCAGTACTCTATCCACTGCACCACCCAGCTTCCCTGCTTAATGACATAGTACTACACTATTTCTTAATTCTTATGAGATTTCAGAACTCACCTTCAGTATAGTACCAAAAACCTTTTTAAATTGCAAAATTTCCTAATGAAAATAAGATTCTAATCTATTACATTCATGTATATTTTTAATTTATTATTTTTAACCATTTTTTCTTTTTAAATTTTGAGTTCTAAATTCTTTCCCTCCCTCCCACCCTCTCCCCAACCCACTGAGAAACAAGGCAATATGGTATCAGTTATATGTCATAATATGAAATCATGACAAACATTTCCATATTAGCCATATTTCCAAAGAAATGGAAAAATTATGCTTTAATCTGCACAGAGAGTTCATCATTTTTCTCTCTGGAAGTGCATTTTTTCATCATGAGTCCTTTGGAATTGTCTGATCATTGTATTGATCAGAGTAGTCACATCCTTCACAGTTGATCCTCATTGTAGTTCAACCTTTGTTTTCAAAGAGGACCAATGACATCACAAGCAGGGTGGCTTGATTTGACCCTGAGTTGGATTGAAGTGAGAGAGAGTTGCACAGAGTCATTGGCCTTACTCTCTCTTCCAGAGCCATCAAAATTCAGTGGCAGGACAAAAGTCAAAATAGCTGGCAATGAACTAGATTACAGTAATGACCTTGGTGTTTCCCATGTTTGAGCAAGCTCTAAGAACTCCACAGTGCCTGCTTTAGCTATTGGAGTGAATTGTAACAATCTGTCCATTTTGTCGGGAGAAATTTTCACATCCCCACTAATTTGAATTTGAATGGTTTTGAGGCCTGTTGGTTACCCTCAACCTGGTTTAGCCTGTCTGCCAAGATGGTTTTATGTATTGTTCAAGAAGGATTAGCTATTCTGGTGTGACAGCTTCCTAAGCCCTTTTTGGTGTCCGCTTGGTACTCAACTTTTACCTGTGGCTCCAAGAAGCTGTAGCATCCACAACAACCATACTCTGTCCTCTGAGTATGGGCTGAGGTCTTCTCTGTCCCCTTAATAGCTATCACTAGTTGCATTCTTTCTTCTTTGCTTGCTCATTTTTATTTATGTATTTTTATTTTAGCAGCCAAGTCAGTAGACTTAATTATTGCGAGTCCCAGCATTCCTAGTGTGTTGGAATATATTACCTCAGGTTTCAGAATTTTTTTTTGTTTGTTTGTTTTTTCCTGAGTCCTATTTAGTTATTTCCAATTTTTATAGTCCATAGTCAGATGTACTCCTGGTCCCCCACTCTGTGACTGACCTTAAAAAAGCCCAAGGGCAGTTCTGCCACTATAATTACAAGCAAACAGTCCACCTACCCCTCTGGCAATAGCCAGGGACCCCACTATCCTGGGAGAGTCCACAGCTGATGGAGTCCAAGTACCTCAACAACCATAATCACCAGTGTATTCTTCTTCCTTACTCCTTCTCTCCCTACAGCCACAACCTGGAATAGAGCATGTGTCTGGTTCATATTCCTTAGACCTCCAAAGTTCCTTGTTAGCAGAAAAGTTTGAGTGCCTACCCTTAGGGCCATTGCACCTAGACTCTGTGGTGTCCACTGCTTCAATCCCCAGCTGTGGGCCAAGCAGGGTTCTCTGGAGTCAATGCCACAGTAGACACAGCTGCTCCAGGGGCCCTTCAATGGCAGACTCTAGTAGTATCCTTCAGGGATGCTAATTCCAGGGTTTAGCAGACAAGGTGAGACTATACTCTGGTAAACTATTTTGGCAAATGGACTAAACCAGGCTGAGCATAACTGATGGGCCACAAACCCTGTCTAAGTAAACTAGTTTTAACTGTCCTAATGATAATAAAGTTCTTAGGTGTTACATGTATCATCTTCCCATGTAGGAATGTAAATAATTTAACCTTATTGAATCCCTCATGATTTCTCTTCACTGTTTATCTTTTTATGCTCCTCTTCAGAATTGTATTTGAGAGTCAAATTTTCTTTTCAGCTATGTCTTTGCATCATCAGGAATATGTGAAAGTCCTCTATTTCATTGAATGCTCATTTTTTTTCCCTGAAGGAGTATATTCCATTTTGCTGGGTAGATGATTCTTGGTTGTAATCCTAGTTCCTTTGCCTTCTGGAATATCATATTCCAAGCCCTTTACTCCTTTAATGTAAAACCTGCTAAATCTTGTGTGACTCTACAATATTTGAATTGTTTCTTTGTGACTGCTTGCAATATTTTCCCCTTGTCTTGAAAGCTCTGGAATTTGGCTATAATATTTCTGGGAGTTTCCATTAGGATATTTTTCTGGAAGTGATTGGTGTATTCTTTCAATTTGGAGGGTTTTCTTCCCCTCTGGTTCTAGAATATCAGGACAATTTTTCTTGATAATTTCTTAAAGATGATGTCTAGGCTCTAGCAGATGTCATAGCTTTTAGGTAGTTCAGTAATTTTCCAGCTTAGTTTTTTCCAGTGAGATATTTCACATTTTCTTCTTTTATTCTCATTCTTTTGACTTAATCTTTGATTCTTTCCTGTTCCATGGAGTCATTAGTTTCTATTTGCCCAATTCTCATTTTTTTAAATTATTTTCTTCAGTGAGATTTTATACCTCTTTTTCCATTTGTCCAATTCTATTTTAAAATGTTCTTTTCTTCAGTAAAATTTTCTTCCTCCTTTTCCATTTGATCTATTCTACTGTTAAAGGAGTTCTTTTCTTATCTCATTTTTAAACTTTCAGGAATTCTTTTTGGGGCTGAGCCCAAATGTCACTTTTCTTTAAGGCTTGTTTGCAGCATTACTATCTTCTGAGTTTTATGTCTTAGACTTCCCTATCACTGTAATAATTCTTATGATTATCATTTTGTTGTTGTTTTCTCAATACTATTAACAACTAAAAGAAATTTCATTTCCTTAATATGCTCTTGTTTACTCCTTAGTAGAAGTATTAATAAGCAGTGACAGACAAAAGCAAAGAATTCCTGCTAAAAGTTAGTGAAGCAAGGAATAATTATGGATTGCCTAAATAGTGGAGAACTAATAAAAAAAAGAAAAAGAAATAAATAGTGGAGAACTAGCTCCCAGGTCATTAAAAGACCAATTTACAACAACTAGAACGAAAAAATAAAAAGAGCAAAGAAGAAATTTAGGGTTAGAAAGGGTGATCTGATCTTGAATTGGCCTAGGATTCAGGCTACTTTCCAGTGTCTTCATCTCACTGCCTCAGTTCTCCAAAACCTTATTCAGATCAGATCCATCTCAAATTGCTAGCCCCTACATGTTGTATGAATACCCCATACTTTCTTTGCCTGTTCATGCCTACTGTGAGGTGACCCACATTTTACCTAAAAAGACTCAACAAATCCACATGCTCCTGTTCATGTTTATCTGTTTATTTTGTGATTTTTTTTTTTACTGTATAATAAAGTCAAGTCCTGTTTGTAAATTGGAGAGCAAGGTATCCCACATTTCTTGTACTGAAGCTTGGGGTTTTGATTCTGGTTTGCACTCCTCCTTGGGATCCAAGTTTGTGCTTGCTTTCACTAAGAGATCTTTCTGCTGGTTTGCACTGTTGGGAAGCCTTCACTGCTTCCTTGAATTGTCTCTGTGCTGGACAGTTCCAGAAATAGAGAATGCTAAACAGCTTTGGGGCTGGTGCCTTGCTACTGGTCAACCCCAAGGGGTAGAGCTTTGCTGTTGGCCAGCCCCTGGAGGCAAGACCTCAGTTCTAATTGGCCCTGGGGCTGGAGTCTTACTGCTGCCCAGCCCCTAGGGTGGAGCCTCTCTGCTGGCTGACCCCAGGGTGGAGCCTGTAGGAGACTTGTGTCAGACTGGGGCCTCACTGCCTCCAAGGTGTGGTCTGCCCTTGCTGCTCTGCCTGCTGGGACTTTGCTCCCCTCCCACTGTAGTGAGACAGACTTCTTACTCTGGTCCTCCAGATAGTTCCAGTCTGGTAAGCTGATTTTCTACTTCACTGTTTTGTGTGAGACTTTCATTTAGTGTTATTTAGAAGGGAATTTGGGAGGGCTGAAGAGGTTGGCTTCCTTTTTCTGCCAACTTGGCAGTCAGAGTCCCCTCTAGTGGCTTTATCTTACAGGATAAAATATAAACCTCTCCAGTTAGCGGTGTTTTCTTAAATAACCCTTACCTACTACCTTAGTATGCATTCTAAGACAGAAAAGTGGCAAGGACAGGGCAACTGGGCTTAAGTGGCTTGCCCAGGATCACAGCCAGGAAGTAACAGGGATCAGATTTGAACCCAGAACCTCCTGACTCCAGGCCTGGCTTTCTATCCACTGTGCCACCATACAACTTCACCCCAAACTCTGTCCCACTCACTAGATACTATTTACCCTTCTACTCCTTACAGGAGTCTGTCTTGGTAGTGACTGCAATATCTTTAATTACTTTGCCCTTATTCCTGCCTCACAGAATCCTTCTATTCTACCTTTAGGATACAACTCAAGCACCATGAGCCAGAAGCCTTTTCTGATTGTGCCCCTACCTCCCCCCAAAACTTCTACTTCCCTATTGGGCAAAGGGAGAGGTAGCTGTTCCCCTAAAGCAACACTGCAGTGCAGGGATGGCAACCATAGAAGAGAGACATGTTAGCAGGGAACACACACACACACACACACACACACACACACACACACACACACACACATATATGTATAGCACCAGATAGTAATTTCACTGCCAAAAAACTTCATATTTCACAATTAAGCAGTTCTAGAAAATAAGATAAATGTACAGAAGCCAACAAATGCTGAGAAAGGAGTTGGCCTTACGTTGTAGCTCAGGTTAACCTGGAAACCAGAAGAGGCAAAAAGAGGAGCCCCGCCAGGAATTAGGTCCCATAGTCATGACTGGAGCCATCCCATATTGCAAAGAGTGGGATCTCAATCCAGCATAAACTCCAATAATTGATTAAAACCTAAAACCAGATCCAGAATCTCTAGGTCACTGCATAGGAAGACAAAGTACTTTTGAGAATATTAGAAACCATCACAGCAGATGGCCAATTTCCACCTAGTATATACCGTGACGAAAGCATACGACCAGCATGACATCTTGGGCTGAGGCAAGAGTCCACAGTGTATCAACCAGGAGACGTAAGGCCAATGACACGGGTTGAGGCAGAGGGTATGACCTATCCTGTCAGCCCAATCTACATCAGCAGTGGCAGAAGCATCCAGATAACAGGAGACAGAACCAAACAAGGCCTTCACAACTTATACAATACAAGCTGGATGGCCAGATTACCTTGAGCACAAAATACCTAAACAACTTAGGCTAAAAACACATGAATAAGAACATTAAATAAAATGGAGAAATACTATACTATACCTTATGAGAAAACCAAAGAGGTAATTAATTCATCCCAGAGGAAGAATAGAACTCCACAGAAACAAACAGGGTTTTAGAAGGAAAAAATGGCTCCTAAGGATTATAAAAGTGACTATAAGAAATGAGATTAAAAAAAGAAATTTATTGATGAATTAGATTTGAGAAGAAAAAAATTTTAATAGTTTAAAATAAAAGATGAAAGACTTTGCCCAAGTAATGGAATCACTGAAAAATATGATGGAGCAAATAGAACTCAATTAATGCATGAAACAGAAAAAAAAAATTAGAACAAGGAAATTTTGGAAAAAAATATTAAAAAATATAAAGTATCTACCATCAAAAAACAATTGACCTGTAAACAAAAGCAAGATATCTTTAAAATCTTTGAATCCTCTCTGAAAAGCATGAATAAGCACAAATAAAAAAAATCAAGAAGGTATAAAAGAAAATTGCCAGGACCTATGTGAACCAGAGTGAAATTAGGAAGGGGGTGAATTTTTCAGTGAAAAAAAAATTTCACCAAAATAAAAAAATTCCAAGGGAAACCCCAAAATAAAAACACATAATAATATCATAGTCAACGTGTTAAATTCCTAAGTAAAAAAAAATTTTTTTAATTTCCAGACAGACTAAAATTGTCAAGGAATTATCAGAATGATACAAATCAAGAAAATGAGCATTTATTAAGCATCACTATGAGCTAAGCAGTGGAGATACAGGAAAAGTAAAAGACAGGTTCCCTCAAGGATATAATGGCGTAACAGCATGAAAACAATTATAAACAAGATACTGCAATTATCTTAAAGTGGAGAAAATCTTAGAGTATAAAAAGTATTCCAAAGATGTACAGCCAAAAATTATTCACCTTGCAATACTCAGTATAATCATACAGGAGGGGAAATAGGGTTTAAATTTTTTTTTTAAACCCTTACCTTCCGTCTTGGAGTCAATACTGTGTATTGGCTCCAAGGCAGAAGAGTGGTAAGGGCTAGGCAATGGGGGTCAAGTGACTTGCCCAGGGTCACACAGCTGGGAAGTGGCTGAGGCCAGATTTGAACCTAGGACCTCCCGTCTCTAGGACTGGCTCTTAGTCCACTGAGCTACCCAGCTGCCCCCAGGGTTTAAATTTTTAAGAGTACTTTCAAGCATTCTTCATGAAGAAACCAAAAGTGATTATAAATTTTGAAATGCAAATCCAAGAGTCAAGAAAAACCTACAGAGAAATATATGCTTGAACAACTAGAAAAGACTAAATGATGATGAAGTACTTTCTAATAAGGGGAGAAAAGACAAGAGAAAAGGCAAGTGTCCCATTTAAAGTAAATATGTCTTCAAGGATCTCAGAAGAGTTTTTAAAAAAAAAATTAAAACTGGGATTCAAAGTCGTTTTTGCTTTAGTGGAAAAGTAGGAAAAATATAAAAGTGATGGAGTTAATGATAATTGGGTCTCATCCAATGAATTGATTGATGACACAAATAGACTTCATTTCAAGGGAACAAACTTTATTATAAGAGAATATAGTAAGAGTATCTAGCTAGTATAGTAAGCAATTAAAGTAAAATAAGGATGTAAGGTGATATACTAAATAAAGGTAGAGAGTAAAAGGTAAGAGTGTGTGTAGCAGTTGTCATAAATGCTTTGTATCTTGATTAGTTACTAATGAAGGGGTTGCTTGGCCAGTTGTTGCCCTGTATCTCCAGGGAACTGATGTTGCTTTACCCATGGTCCACTTTGGTTTGTGTGGCTTTACCCATGGTTGTCTCAGTTTGCCCAGTGTGGGGAGCAAACTGCAATGTAAATAGGATGCTAATAATATGTTAAATACCCAGGGACAACTTTAGATCACTTTTGCCTGATTCTGCAGACTCCAGAGGAGGGCAGTGAAGGTGAAAATTGAACATTGTTTGAACCTAGTCCTAGACTGGAGTACTGAACCACCTATACTTACCTGTCCAGAGACCCCAAACTAGGACTTGGGTTTTGTCTAAAAATTGACATGAGGAGTTTTCTCATAATTGTATCTGAGCAACTCATATGTCTGTTCTGAAAGGTAGCCCCATTCTGATGTTTTGTTTTGTTTTTATTGTGTACAGCTACTTGGCAGGATTTGTGAAAATTTTAGCCCACATTAAAGGTTATGATGGAAGGAAATACAAAATTAAACATCATAACAGTGAATGAGAATGGGATAAACATGCTCATAAATGGAAGGAAGATAGCAAATAAATTAGATAGGAGAATTCAATATGTTTTTTAAAAGCACATTTGAAACATTCACAAAGATTTAACCTGAAGTGAATATAATCCTTCAAAGGGAAAATTTGATATTCAGTGAAATAAAGAGAACTTTAAAGCATTCCTGATGAAAAGATCAGAGCTGAATAGAAAATATGACTTTTAAATACAATACTCAAGAGGAACATAAAAAGGTAAACAAGAAAGAGAAATCATAAGGCTTCAATAAGTTGAACTTTTTACATTCCTGCATGGGAAACTGATGTATATTAACTCCTAAAAACATCTCTCAGTCTTAGGGCAGTTAGGAGTATATATAGAGGCATAATAAGTATGAGTTAAATATAATGGGTTGATACCTAAAAAATAAAATTAAGGGGTGAGAAAGAGGAATGCACTGGGAGAAGGGGAAAGAGAATTATCTCACATAAAAGGGTGCAAAAGATCTTTTGCAGTAGAGAAGGAAATGGGAGAGTTTGGGGGGGTTGGGGTTTGAGGGGGACACTTTAACCTTACTCTCATCAGAATTGATTCAAAGAGGGAATAACATCCACATCCAGCTGGATATAGAAATCTGTCTTATGGTACAGAAAAGTAGGAGGGGAAAGGGATAAGTGGGGGTGCCACAGGCAGGGAAGTAGCTTATAGAAGGGATGGAAGATTGGGTGGAGTAAAACACTTGTGAGGATAAACAGGGTGAAATGAGAGAGTAGGAGATACAGAAAAATAGTATGGAGGGAAATACACAATTTTTGGTAATAAAGCCTATAAAAAATTTTTGCAGCAAGTTTCTTTGATAAAAGCTTCACCTCTCTCATAGAGAGATACTGAGTCAAACTGACTAGAATACAAGTCATTCTCCAGTGGTTGAAGGCTGTGAATAAGCGCAAAGAAATCAAAGCTATCTATAGTCATGAAAAAATGCTCTAAATCATTGTTAATTAGAAAAATGCAAATTAAAACAACTCTAAGGTACCACCCCCCATTTATCAGATTGGCTAATATGCCAGAAAAAGAAAATGACAAATGTTGAAGAATATGTGGGAAAATTGAGACACTAAATGCATCACTGGTAGAGTTATGAACTGATCCAACCAGTCAGGAGAGCAGTTTGGAACTCCATGCCCAAAGAGCTATAAAACTTCATGTATAACCTTTGACCCAGCAATACCACAGCTAAGTCTGTATCCCAAACAGATGTTTAGAAAAGGGAAAGGACATTTTTTACAAAAATATTTAGGAGCTCTTTTTCTGGTGGCAAGAAATTGGAAATTGAGGGGATGCTCATCAACTTAGAAATGCATGAACAAGTTGTAGTATATGATTGTGATGGAATGCTATTGTGCTATTAAAAATGACAAGCAGGATGCTTTCAGATAAACCTGGAAGGACTAATATGAAAGTGAATCGAGCAGAACTAGTAGATCCTTTTATACAGTAATAGCAATATTGTACGATGATCAACTGTGAACAACTGGCTATTCTCAGCAATATAATGATCCAAAAACAGTTCTGAAGGATCTATGATGAAAAATGCTGTCTGCCTCCAGAGAAAGAACTGATGGAGTCTGAATATTTTTTAACTTCTTTATTTTTCTTGAGTTTTTTGTTTGTGTTTTCTTTGACAAGATAATTAATATAGAAATATGTTGTGAATAACTGCTCAAGTAATTTGGAAAGAGGTATCAAATGACAACGTTAGTACAACCCAGTGGAATTGTAAACATAGAACAATATTTATAAATAAACTGAATGACTGCTCATGTGTAACCTATATTATATTACTTGCCTTCTCAAGGAGATGGGAAGAACAGAAGGAGAGAATTTAGAACTCGAAATTTTAAAAAAGAATGCTAAAAATTGTTTTTACTTGTTAGTGTGAAAAATAAAATGTTAATTTTTTAATATTTAATTTGTTCATTGGTTACATGAACATTCCCAGGTGTCTTCCCATACCATTTGAAAAAATGTGTATGTATGTATGTATGTATGTATGTATGCATAAAACTGTCTTGCATGTTTCTGTTTTTTTCTCTGGAGTACAGTTACAAGTTATTCTTCAGATATTATTTCTTAACTTTATGTAATGTGCTCAGTTCTAGTCATTTTGCTTTTTATAATTTCATATCAGTCTTTCCAAATTGATTTTTTTAAGTAACTTGCTTGTCATTTCTTATAGCATTCCATCAGAATCATATGCCACAACTTGTTCAGACATTCCCCAATTGATGGGCATACCCTCAATTCCTAGCTATTTGCCATCAAAAGAGAACTGCTATAAATATTTTAGAACATATAGGTTCTTTTCCTTTTTCCCTAGTCACCTTGGACAACAGACTTAACAGTGATATTACTGGTTTTAAGGATAGACAAAGTTTTATAATTCTCTGGGCTTAATTCCATATTTCTCTTCAAAACATTTAGATCAGTTCACCTCAACCTCTCCCTCTCAGTTCTACAGAAATCAAACCAAAAAATAAATACGAAAGAAGTAAAGGAAGTGAATGAAATTTTAGAAAATTTAGAACTAATTGATCGCTTGAGAAAACTGAATGGGAATAGAAAGGAATATACCTTCTATTCATCAGGACATGACTTCTACACAAAAATTGACCATGTATTGGGCATAAAAACTTCACAACCAAATGCAGAAAAGCAGAAATAATAAATGCATCCTTTTCAGATCATAACGAAATAAAAACTTATCAATGGAAAATCCACGGAAAGACAAATACAAAATTAATTAGAAACTAAATTATCTAATGCTAAAAAAAAGGAGTGGATCAAAGAACAAATAATAGAAACAATCAATTATTTCATTAAAGAGAATGACAGTGATGTCAAAACTTATGGAATACAACCATTTTGGAGAGCAATCTGGAACCACACCCCAAAGGCCATAAAACTTCTACTTATTACCCTCTGACCCAGTGATACCACCTCTTGATCTAGATCCAAAAGAGACCAAAGAAAGAGTAAAAGAGCCTACTTTTACAAAAATAGTTATAGCAGCTCTTTTTGTATTGGCAAAGAATTGGAAATTATGGGAATATGCATCAATTGAGGAATAGCTGAATAATCTGTGGTATATGGTTTTAATGGAATACACTATTGCATAATAAGAAATGATGAACAGAATGAGTTTAGAAAAACCTGGAAAGAAATTAACTGATACAAAGTGAAATGAACAGAACCAGAAGAGCACTATATACAGTAACAGAAATATTGTATAATGATCAACTTTGAAAGATTAAACTCTTACTAGCAGTGCAAGTTTCCAAGATAACCCCAAGGGACTCATGATGAAAAATGCTACCCACAACCAAAGAAGGACTTGTTGCAGGTCAAAAGTATTCCATTTTTCATTTTATTTTCTTCATGAGTTTTTTCTTTTAGGTGTGACATGTGTCTTCCTTTACAACATGAGAAATGTGGAAACAAGTATTGCTTGACAGCACTGGAATAACCTATATTAGACTATCTCCTTCCTCAGGGAGGGGGAGAATATAGATCACAAAATATCAGCAATCAAAAACTTGAAAAAAAAAATTTTTAAGTTAAAAAAGAATAGGGTCCTAACACTACTGACACTGACTACTAACACTACTGACAACCTCTACTCCTCATCATTATAACTGTTCTTCCATTCATCCTTTTGTATGAGATAATTGTTACATTTTACCTCTTCTTGCCCTTTTTAAAAAATTTTTTTGCTCATTCTATTATATTCAACTTGTCCTCAGCCTTCTGTCTATATGTTTTTTTCAAACTACCCAAGTAGTGATAACATTTTTAAGGTTATAGATATTGTTTTTCCATATAAGTAAACAGTTTGACCTTATTGAATCCTGTATAATTGGTCTTTAATGTTTACTTTCTTATGTTTCTTCTGATTCTTATAGATCAAATTTTCTACTTCATTCTGGTCTTTTCTTCAAAAATAGCTGAAAGTCCTTTAATACATTAAATATCTAGGGGGTTTTCCCTTGTGTGATTATGCTCAGTTTTGCTGGGTAGGCGATTCTTGGTTGTAAACCCATCTTCTTTGCTCTTTGAAATGTTGTGTTCCGTGCTCTTCATTCCTTTTATTTTGAGGCCAGCTAAGTCTTATGTTATTCTGAATGAAGGTCTATAGTGTTAAAATTGGAGGGTTTTTCCTGGTGGCTTATGTTATTTTCTCCTTAATCTGGGAGCTACAGAATTTAGCAATAATCTTCCTGTGAATTTTCTTCTTAGGATCTCTTTTGGTAGTTTCTTTCAATTTCTATTTTACCCTTCAATTCTAAAACTCCCAGGCAATTTTTCTTAATAATTTCTTGAAGTAAGTATACTATTTTCACATTAGTTTATGGTTTTATTTTGGGGTTTTAGTTTTTTGTTGTAGCAAACAATTATAAACAAAATAAATGCCCATCAACAAGGGAATAACTGAATAAATTATTATATGTAGATGTAATGGAATTTTGTTATTACCCTATTAAAATTACAAAAAAAAAGTTGTATTCTGACAAACTCAGGAAGGGTTATAGGTTTCAATGCCAATAAAGTGAACAGAACCAGGAAAAAGTAATATATAATGTCTAGACATTGTAAAGGAAAAAATTTTGAAAGACATAAGAACCATGATCAGTACAATGATTAATCATGTCTCTAGAAGTCTGATAATATATCAGGTTCCTCACTTCTTAGAGAGGAGGTGATGAGCTAGAGTTTCAGAATCATACCTAAATTCTCATATGTGGACAAAAAAATTGGAAAGAGATTATCTTGCACCAACTCCTCTTTAAAAATGTTTTTTATAAATTATCAGGATACTTTATGACTAGTAATCCTACTTTTGAAATTTCCACTGTACTGCTAATATATTTTAACAGGATCATCTCTTTTGTCTACAGGACACGAGGTTGCTGACAGGTGGTATAGTGAAATAAGAAATTATGACTATAAGAGTCCAGGATTCACCCCAGAATCAGGTGAGTATTTTTATCACTATTTTATTCTCCAAAGTACAGATTGTTTTTTTTTCTTTTAATTATGAAGATAGGAAACCAAATCAGTTACCATTTCCAGGATCTCCTTCATTTTATCTTTGAGAAAAGCAAAAAAAGGCAGCCATTTCACCATTTCTTCATTTGTGTTTTTGACTAAGACATTCTAGCTTATTAGGGAGTTGGAAGTTTTCATATAATCTGTGATAATCATATATATAGCAGAAATTTTTAAGCACATGCATGCATGCAAACAATTTAAAAGAGATCTAACCAGCATACAGTGTAACTTCCCCTTCATGCAATACCTAAGTAGCATAAGATTTGAGAATTCAGAGAAGTTATATTGGGTCATGGATAGATCCCTTCTCAATTACTTATGTATTGTGTCTATCCTTTTTGAGTTAATACATGATATAAAAAGTAATATATAATGTCTAGACATTGTAAAGGAAAAAATTTTGAAAGACATAAGAACCATGATCAGTACAATGATTAATCATGTCTCTAGAAGTCTGATAATATATCAGGTTCCTCACTTCTTAGAGAGGAGGTGATGAGCTAGAGCTCATGTTTTGTATGCTTTATGTTAAATGAAGGGACTTAATAAATGTCACTTTTTGATGGATTAGAAAGATTTGACCAAGAAAAAAAAAAGACAAGTTGGACCCAAGCATGAGATGTTAGAAGTATAAACAACAGAGAAAAAGAAGGGGTCTATTCCAACTATCACCTGAACAGGAGTCTCTTCTACAACATTCATTCAGCCTCTGTTTAAAGGACTCCATTGATGCCCAGTCCACTTTTGCACAGCTTTCCTTGTTGGGAAATTTTTCCTTATGTCAAACCTAAATCTGTTTCAGGGAAAGAAGTGGGGTGAAGGAGGGCAAGTACTTGAAGACAGTTATTCTATTCCACCTAAAATCAATTCAATTCAATAAACATTTATTGTATCATCCCTCCTCCTAGATCAATGCATTGTCAAGACAGAGACTTGTGTAGCTCAGTGAAATAATAACTGTGCAGTTACCCAAGATGGACAAGTCATCTTGTGTGTCAGTGAACTTAAATGAATAGGAGTGGATGAATTTAATTCAGGTGATCAATATATATACTACTGCGGGCAAGAATCCCTGAGAAATGTAGTAGCTTTCGTAATCAATAAAAGGGTGAGAAAAGCAGTATTAGAGCATAATCTCAAAAATCACAGAATGATATCTGTTCTAATCAAAGGCAAAGTATTGAGCATTAAAAGTCTGTACTCCAACCATTGATGCTGAAGAAGCCAAAATTGCTCTGTTCTATAAAGACCTACATCTTCTAAAAGTAACAGCCAAAAAAGTGTCACATATATCAAAGGCGATTGGAACGCTAAAGTAGGAAATGAAAAAGTTATTGGAATAACAGGCATAACAAGTTTAGCCTTGAAGTACAAGAAGCAGAGCAGAAGCTAATAAAGTTTTGTGATGATAATTTTCTGGTCATAGCAAATATTTTTTCAATGATCCAAAAGGAAACTCTACACAAGGGCATCACTGAGTACTCAATATTGAAATCAGATTTATTATGTACTTCACAAGTAAAGGTGGAGAAGCTCTTAACACAATTCATTAAAACAAGACCTGGAGTTGACTGTGGCTCATATGATGAGTTTCTTTTTGCAAAATTTAGACTTAAAAAGAAGAAAGTAGGAAAAAACCATTAGCCTGTATAGTTGTGACAAAACAGCATCCCTTATAAATTTGCCATGGAAAAGTGATAAGTAGATTTAAGGGAGTAGACCTGGTAGGCCAAGTGCCTGAAGAACTCTGGTCAGAGGTTCACAACATTGTACAGGAGGCAGCAACAAAAAGCCTTGTTATAATTAAAAATTAATATATCTACCAGTTATTATTTTTCACAAAGTTTATTAATAGAAAAGGTAGATCAGCATAGATTTAAATATCATCCTTTCTCCAAGTTCTCAGACCACATGTAGCCTAGCCTGCAAGCATCTTCCTCTCCCCCCTTTCCTGTCTCTCTCTCCCAGAGTCCATCCAAAAAAAAAAAAAAAAAGACAAGGCCTGCCCCCTTTCTTATATTGACATACAGCACATTCACAGACATAACTCTAATATGTGAAGAATGTTGACAGACATGTCAGCAACCCAGGAGGGGGAGGGGATGAACCTCCCTCAATACAGCCTCCCAATAAAAAAGAAGAACAAGAAACAAAATGATTGTCTAATGAAGCTTTACAGATTGCTAAGGAAAGAAGGAAAGGGAAAGATATAGAATGGAATACAGAATTCCAGAGAATTTCAAGAAGAGATAAGAAGCTTTTCTTAAATAAGTATGTAAAGAAATAGAAGAAAACAATAGAATAGGAAGGACAAGAAATCTCTACAAAAAAATTAGAGATAACATGGGAATATTTCATGCAAAAATTAACATGATAAAAGTAAAAAATGTTAGGTACTTAACATAAGTAGAAGAGATTAAGAAGAGGGGCAAGAATATATAGAACTATACAAGAAAGATCTTAGCAACACCAATAATCACAATATTATGATTATTGATCTAGTACCATCCTAGAGAATGAAGTCAAGTAGGTCTTAAGAAACATTGATAGAATTCCAACAAAGCTATTTAAAATCCTACACTGATATTATTAAAGTGCTGCCCTCAATATGGCAGCAAATTTGAAAACTTAACAGTAGCCACTGGATTGAAAAATATTTCAGTTTATATCCCAATCCTAAAGAAGGGTATTGCCAAAGAATATTCAAATTACCCAGCAAATGTGCTCATTTCGCATGCCAGCCAAGTTATTCTTAAGATTCTGCAAACTAGGCAACAGCAAAGTGTAAACCCAGAATTACCAGAAGTGCAGGCTTGGCTTTTTTGAAGAGGCAAAGGAACTAGAGATCAAATTGCCAGCATTCAAAGGATTATGGAAAAAGCAAGGCAGTTCTGAGAAAACATCTGCTCCACTGAATACACTGAAGTCTTTGACTGTGTAGCTCACAACAAAATGTGGCAAGCCCTCAAAAAGATAATAATATCAGGTCAGCTTTCCTGTCTCCTGAGAAACCTGTATGCAGGTCAAGAAATTACAGTTAGAATAGGAACAACTGTTTGATTTAAGATTGGAAAAGGAACACAAGACTATATATTGTCATCTTATTTATTTCTTATATGTAGAGTACATCATATAACATGCCAGACTGGATGAATCAAAAGACAAACTTTAAGGTTGCCATCAGAAATAGCAAGAATCTCAGGTATGACCTCATGTCTAGATTGGCTAACGTGACAGCAAAGGAAAGTAATGAATGCTGGAGGGGATGTGGCAAAGTCAGGACATTAATTCATTGCTGGTGGAGTTTTAAATTGGTCCAACCATTCTGGATGGCAGTTTGGAACTATGCCCAAAGGGCGCTAAAAGACTGTCTGCCCTTTGCTCCAGCCATAGCACTGCTGGGTTTTTAACCGTGAAAATGTGGTTTGCCAAGAAGACTGTGAATTGCCAAAACTGTAAAGGTTTCGGCCAAACTGTAAAGATAATTTCTAGTGTCTTGATTTAAAATCTAAAATTAAGTGGTTGCCATGAGAAAATTCCCAAATATGAAAATACCCAAGTCAGCTGGGTTTTATGGAGATTTTAATTAATATAAATGAATGAATTAAGGGAAGGAGAGAGAGAGAGAGAAAGAGAAAATAGTAGAAAGGGCCTAGGCCAAATGGCCTAGGCCTGAGCCTAAGGGAGAGCAAGTCAGTCTTTATCACTCACCACAAGATCGTCTCCAAACAAGCTCCAGTCCTCACCAACTCTGAATTCCCACTATCAAACTCCAACTACATTTCCCCTCAAATTCAATAAGCCCCTTCCTTTTAAAGAAATTTGCTCTTAAGTCATCTCCCCTAAATTTTCACATCTACCAATCACATTAGACGCTTTTTTCCCAGGACTGCCCATTCTTAGTTCTCACCACTCTTTAGTTCTCACCTTCTCTGGGTAGATTATATCTTCTGAGTACTTCACACCTCTTTTGTTAAGCTTGCCTTTTGTAAGTTGCTTGATCTTTTAGTGATTAATTTAACCTATAGGTACTTAGCACCCTTTTGTATTAGATCTAAAAATAGACCACCTAGCTTAAGGTTTTGGCTTTACTATAAGTATGAGTTGGGGACTTTTCATTGTTCAATCAGGAGTTTGCAACTTTATCTTCCCCTAAGGCACTGTCTGAGCAGGGTGGAGTAATTTTAAAAGTTCTCAATACATTCCTGACCAAGTACCTCCATTGTTAAAAATGGGGAATAGCTTAATAAAATCTTCTGAAGTAGAGTCTGAGCAGTTTTAAGATTCACAGTCTGTACCCCAAAGAGATAATAAGGAAAATGACATGTACAAGAATATTCATAGCTGCGCTCTTTTGTTGTGGCAAAAAATTGGAAAATGAGGAGAATGCCCTTTGATTGGGGAATGGCTGAACAAACTATGGTATCTGTTGGTGATGGAATACTATTGTGCTCAAAGGAACAATGAACTAGAGGAATACCATGTGAACTGGAAAGACCTCCAGGAATTGATACAGAGTGAGAGGAACAGAACCAGGAGAACACTGTATACAGAGACTGATACACTGTGATACAATCGAATTTAATGGACTTCTCCACTAGCAGCAATGCAATGACCCAGGACAATTCTGAAGGACTTATAAGAAAAAACACTATCCACATTCAGAGGAAGAACTGTGGGAAAAGAAACAGAAGAAAAACAACTGCTTGATCACATGTGTGGATGGGGTTATGATTAGGGATGTAGACTCTAAACAATGACCCTAGTGCAACTATCAATAATATGGAAATAGGTCTTGATCAATGACACATGTAAAACCCAGTAGAATTGCACATCAGCTATGGGAGGGGAAAGGGAAAGGGAAGGGAAAGAACATGAATCATGTAATCAGGGGGAAATATTCTAAATTAATTAAATAAAAATTTCCAAATTAAAAAAAATCTCAGGTATGTAAACAATACCATTCTTATGGCAGAAAGTAAAGAGGAATTAAGAAGCTTCTTGATAAGATTGTGAAAGACAATATAAATGCTTACTTGTCCCACAACTTGGATCTTTACTTTTTTCAAGCTCAAGGTTACTATAATCCTTTACTACTATTTGTTGTATGTCTGTTCTTTTCCACTGATCTACTTTTCTATTTATTAGCCAGTGCCACATAGTTTTGATAATTGCTGCTTAACATCTAGTACTTCAAGGCCTTCTTCATTTCCATTTTTTTTCATCAATTCCTTTAATATTCTTGACTTTTTGCTCCAAATGAACTTTATTTTTTTCTAGTTAACAAATTTTGGGGGGTAATTTAATTGGGATAGCATTAAATAAGTAGATTTGATAGAACTGTCATTTTAACTATATTAGCTCAACAGAATTTACTCTTTTGTAAAAATTGTTGGGAAAACTGGAAAACAGTCTGACAGAAACTAAGTACTGTATAGACCAATATCTTCTATCATTTACCAAGATGAAAATAGATACATGATCTAGACATAAAGGAAAATGTCCTAACCAAATTAAAAGAACAGAGAACATGTTACCTATCAGATTTATGGATAGGGAAGGAAGTCATGAATAAACAAGAGTTAGAGAGCACTCTAAGACAAAATGTATCATTTTGACTAAATTTAAAAAGTATTTGTACAAATAAAACAAGTATAGCCAAGATTAGCAGGAAAGAAGGTTAGGGGAAAATTTTTATAGGCTGTTTCTTAGATCTCATAAATACAAATTTTGTCAAATAAGAATTTAGCCATTCTTCAACTAATAAATGATAAAAGATATGAACAGTTTGGGGATAAAGAAGAAAAGCTATATATAACCATGTGAAAAATTTTCACAATCATTACTGATTAGAAATTAGAATCAAAACAACTTTGAAATATCAGCTTGTACCTCTCATATTGGCTAAAATGATAAAAGAGCAAAATGACAAATGTTGGAGGGGATGTGGAAAAATGAGGACACTATCACAGTATAGGTCAAACTATGAGCTGATCCAAATATTTCCATAATCTGGAATTATGCCCAAAGAGTTATAAAATTGTGTGCACCCTTTGATGCTCTAGTACCACTATTAAGCTGTTTTCTTTAGGTAATTGGGGAAAAGGGGAAAGAACCTATATATATATTCTAAAATATTTATAGAAGCTCTTTATGATAGCAAATAACTAGAAATTGAGGGGATGCCCATCAGTTAGGGAATGGCTGAATAACTTGTTCTATTTGATTGTGATGGGATACTACTGTGCTATAAGAAATAAGGAGGTTAATTTTTAAAAAAACATGGAAAGGGGGCAGCTAGGTGGCTCAGTGGAGTGAGAGCCAGGCCTAGGGACAGACAGGAGGCCCTGGGTTCAAATGTGACCTCAGACACTTCTGTGTGATCCTAGGCAAGTCAACTTGATCCCAGTTGCCTGGTGCTTATTGCCCTTCTGCCTTAAAACGAAAACACAATATTGGAGCTTTTTTAGGTCCCAGGGGTTTAACTACCATCTCTATTCAGATGACTATAATCTATATATACAGCTCCAGCTGGTGGCATTGAAGGCATCCTTATTCTACCTTACTCTATATTCACACCTTTTTACCTTTGCATATCTCTTGTCCAATACTATCACTGTAATCATACAAATACTAAGTTCAGGCCCTCATGACTTCCTAGATTATTGCAACAGCTTCCTAATTGATCTTTCTGCCTCAAATCTCATCATCTAAAAAACTGTCTGAGAGAAAAGAAATGGCAACCTAAATTGTTCTCCATTCTTCATTGACTTTTTTAGTCATATTGCTTATTTTCATTCAATTCCATACTACTAAAAGCCTGCAGACACCAAATATGAACAAAGTTACGATGCTGTAGTTGGTGCTCTCTTAAATAGCAGAATAGATCTAACCCAGTAAAGTAGGGGTGTTTCACCTCTTCCAAGAGTTTTCCAACTCACGCTGAAAATGCAAACACTATAAGGAAATTGCTAGAGTTGCTTCTGGCTGTTCCCAAATTGATAGCTTCAGGTCTTTGCAGCCCTGAAGGGGGAAGGGGGGGATGTTAACTGAAAAGAAGCAAGATCAAAGTAGATGTGGAAAGATTAAGGGAAAGATTATAGATGCATCAGTCCTTCCTTCTATCCCCCATTTCTTTTCTTTCGTACATTTTCATCCTGCCTCTCACTGCTATTATATCACTCCTCTCTCCTAGTTCTCTCACCTGCTTAAAAGCAACATGATTGTTCTCCAAAGCTATCTCTGCCTTGGTGAACCCATCCATTCCCAAAGGTTCATCTCAGAAATGTAACATGCCCCAAACTGAACAAATATTTCCCTCTACCCAGCCTGTCACCTATTCTTTCCTCCTACCTTTCTCCTTTCCTAACTCACCTATTCTTGTTAAGGGCACCAACTTCCTTCTCATAGTAAGGTTTGTCATTTCAGAATTATCGTTGACTCTTCTTTCTCTCTCGTTCCCAGTAGTCAGTCAGTTGACAGGTCCTTTCCATTTTAAATCTATATTCCTTCCTTTCTTTCTGCTCATACAGCCATTACCCTAGTGTAGACTCCTTTACCTGAACCTCTGTGGCAGCCTCCTCACCAGTTCTCATGCTTTTAATCTCTCCTCCAATCTAATGTCCATTCAGCTGCCAAAGTCATCTTCACAGGTCAGAGATCTAAGCATATCCCTCCCCTGCTCAAAAACTTTAGGGGAATCCCACTAACCCAATGCATTGTTACCTCAGCAATGAGAGTCCCCTTCCAGAAGTGCAAACTGAATTGTCTTGGCTTCTTCAAAAACCACATCCACAATTGGAACTCAAAGTCTGCCTTCTGCAGGGGGCCTTTCCTGCCCCATCCCCAGTAGCTAATTTAATTCCTTCCCTTTCAGATCCACTTCTCCCCCTGCCTCCCATTAGAGTTCCTTCAGGGCAAGAACTGCTTTGTGTCCTTCTTTGTACTGGCAGTGCCTAGCACAGTGTCTGGCACACAGCAAGCCCTTAATAAAGCTCATTGACTGATAGACTTTTCATCCAATCAAGGACATTCTCAAGCATGTCCTCCTACAAGGGAGTCTCAACACTAGAAGGGTATCAGCGTGAGATGAATACTTTCATTGGTTTTCACACCCTTTCTAGAGGTGTCTCTCCGCTGTGTGTTAGGTCTCAGGGTTCTTTTTATATTGCTTTGGGCATCCTTTTCTTCATTGGTAACATGCTATAGCCAATGTAAACCTTTGAACCAAACAAGCAATAATAACTAACTGCTCTGATAAACCAATCAGGCATCCAACTCTGCAGCAAAGTTGTTTATTTCCATTGAAAGAGAGAGGGGGAGAAATTGTGTGTGCAGGCAATGTACACACATACACACTCTCTCCATCTCTGTCTCTGGCTTTGTCTGTCTCTGTCTGTCTGTCTGTCTGTCTGTCTGTCTGTCTGTCTCTCTTATAAAGAGGGACTGGTACCCTTTGATCCAGCAATACCACTACTAGGTTTGTATACCAAAGAGATAATAATGAAAAATTTGTATGAACATTTTTATAGCCTCTCTCTTTGTGGTAGCAAAGAATCGGGACATGACGGGGTGTGCCTCGATTGGGAAATGGCTGTACAAATTGTGGTATATGATGATGATGGAACACTATTATGCTGTAAAAAACTCTAACCTGCTTGATTTCTATACAAACTGGAAAGACCTCCATGAACTGATGCAGAGTGGAATGAGCAGAACCAGGAGAACACAGAAACTAAAACATTATGGAACGATTAAATGTTATCGACTTTGCTACTAATAGCAGCGCAATGATCCAGGACAGTCCAGAGGGACTTAGGAGAAAGAAGTGTGGGACCAGAAATGCAGAAGGAAAACATATGATTGATCACTTGGCTATATCAGTATAGGATTTTGGAATTGGGTTTTTAAAAGATTACTCTATTACAAAAATGAGTAATATGGAAATGGGTATTAAGTGATAACATACAGTAGAATTGCTTGAGTGGGGAAGGAAAAGAGGGAGGAGAGAAAATGAATCTGAATCATGGAATCATGGAAAAATATTTTAAAATAAAATTTTAAAAATAAAAAGACATTTGGATGAAAAAATGAGATATAAATAAAAGCACAGACACTGGGAAAATAAATAAATAAATGAATGAATGAATAGAGGCTGAATTTTGTAGAAAAGAGTTTATAGAGAAGAGAATTCTGCTGATATAGTAGTTCAAGAAAAAGAGCAGTAGCAGAGGTGGGGGTCTCTGTGGTTATGCAATGTGGGAAACTTCTGCCCAGAAACAGGAAAGGGAACATTGTTCACTATTTGGAACATAACTGATAACATGTGTCTTGCTATTATCTACAGAGGCTCACTGACTTTTTCTTTTGGTCTGAAACATTGCAAAGTCCTTTCTAAGGTGTGGTTCTTGCCTCATCAGATTGATCCCAATGCTCCAAAGCAATTATAAACCTCACAGGGGCCATTAGAAACCTGTTAATCTTTGTTAATCTATAAACACTTCCTCTGGATCTCTGTTGTTCTTTGGTCAACTTGCCATTTTTACTTTCAAAGATTGTGGATCCCATGATTTGCAGTCACTTAGCATCACCAGAATAAGATTGCTTTTATAAAAGTAGATCCATATTTTAGGGAGATGCCCAGGGTCATTAAAAGTACTGCAACTCCAAAACTATAAATTTGTGAAATCCTTTTAGAGATTCCAGGGACTGATCTTTTCACCTAATCCCTTTCTTCCCCATCCAGGACATTTTACAGCAATGATATGGAAGGGTACAAAGAAGATGGGTGTTGGAAAGGCCTCTGCAAATGATGGTTCTTCCTATGTGGTTGCCAGATACTTTCCAGCTGGAAATGTTGTCAATCCTGGTCTCTTTGAAGAAAATGTCCCTCGTCCAAAGACATGATTTTGAAAATGCAAATGTTAATTGTGGATTGCAGAGTGTAACAGTAAAACTCCTATGAAATCTAAAGCTTGATGCCCATGTTTAACTGTCACTTTGACAGCACATACTCTAATGCATACTATGAATGAATTGACTTAAGTCTTAACATAAACATTTAATGATCTAGTATAGCTACTTGGACTAACATGTAAACTTTGTATAAAAAAAAAAAGACATATCATTTCTTGTAACTTCTTTTTTAAAAAACAAATTGGTTGTATATTGTCCTCCTATACCATGTCCAGAAATCTGTTTTCTAAATTTCCATTATTTTGAAAACAACTGAAGTGTTTCATTTATCTTGATGCATTATACTTTTGTATTATTATGAACATTTAAAATGATAAAAAAAACAAACAGCATATGATTTATTCATTTTAACAAATTAATTTTTGGTTCAAAATTATAAAAAAATTACAACATGAATCTATCACCTTTATAAAAGTTGATATGATCCTTAAGCTAATTGAATTCCTAGGATGACTTAAAAGATATAAAATCTATGATAAACTTTATTTTCTCTTACACTTCCTAATTTAAAAAAGTTTTTTTTATATTTCAGAACACCATCAAGTTGGTCATAGCACAGTGCTCACCCTGGATTTGGATGATTTCTGTGTTTGTGACTAAAACCTATCATATCGGCCTATATATTCACTTTAATGTGTTAATATTTCAAGGTTCAGCACAGCTCCTCCTATGGCATAGATTACAACTCATCTGAGATATATAGTAGTCGGTCTCCATGAGTTTCTGTGCCTTCAAGATTTATCACTTGATAACAATTTTTTTAGTAATAAACCATTTCACATCTAGCTAGGCTGGACTTGGATAATAGAATATAGGCTACATCCATACTTTAAGCTTTTCTATTTTGGCAAAACTTGCCTCCAATAACCCAAAGTCACCTAAGTGCCCCCGTCAGAGTGAGACTTTAGTAAATGATTAACCTATACACTATACATACACACATACATATATGCAGCATAAAACTTTAAACATGGTAAAAGAGTCTTTCTTGTCTACGATTTCATAGTTTCTTGAATTTGATTCTGACCTTGGACAAGCCTTTTTAAGACAGACGTGGATGATTAGGTAAGATTTGAAGAATTCTAAACTGTCTCCTTGCTCTGGCCCCTGAAATAAGTTATCTCAGAGCAGGAAATGAGCAGAAGTAGTATTTCTGTGAGCTCTGTATTACAGATGTTCTAACATTGCCCATAGGAATTATGTCAATCCTGCACAGCTTAAAGATCTTAATAAAAGTTTAGCATAGACAATCCTATGGTTGTAGGCTTGGTTCAGTATTTGTATTTGTAAAGTATTGCCTTAAGGGTAAAATATATTTGCATTTATTGAGCATCATATATCATCCAAATATTGCTGATAAATATTAAAGCTAATTAATTTTAAAAGATCACTCCCTAGAAGGGTATATCCTAGCAGTGAATGTTGTCTACTATTTCAACTCCATTGAAAAAGCAGCTTTAGAATTTGAGTTTAGTGTTTTTGTTCCTAAAGGAACTTGTTCCTAACTATTAAAGGAAATGTGAGTAGAAACAAATTCTATTGACAGTGTTTTGCTGTCTGATATTGTAAAAGTGGTTTGTTTGGTTTTTGACATGAATTCATTATTCCTAATGTCATCCAGGGATTAAATACAATAAGGAACATTAGAAAATTCACCATGTTTTTCATATAAGACATCATTGTAAAGTGATTCACATCAGTTTCTTTATTGAGTGCTAATTAATTCAAGCCTTTTAAGTGGCTTCTATTAAATGGCAATTCCCCACCAAACATCATCAGAGATATTCAGTGATAAGTAAAGTGATAACCTTACAACTGACCAATCAAGATAGGTTCTGGCACTTAATTTTTACTGAAGTCAGATGAAAATGAGCGATCATCAGAGGGAAGAACAACATCCTTAATCCTAAAGTCAGACTCTATTCAGAATGATAAGGATTAGGATACTATGGGACTTTGCCCAGTTTAATCAACAATAACAAGTAATATTTATTTAATATGTCAAAGCTTACAAAGTACTTTTTCTCCATAAAAACGTGAGGTAGATAGTGTGAGTATTGTTACCCCTATGTTACAGAAACAGAAGCCTAGAAAGATGGAGGAATTTGCCCATAGTTACACAGCTAGTAAGGTATGGAGACTGAATTCAGACTCAAATGTTCTGCACTCCAAAATCCATATCCTCTCCACTCTAGCTTACTCTTAATCAAGTGCAGAATAAATAATTCATCAATTCAAAGCTAGTACTTACATATATTCCATCTTCAAAGATGAAATCTGAACACTTTCCCTACAAAAACACAGCAAATTATCATTAGAGAAACATGCAATGCAATATAAAATCCACTTCAAAATCAGGATCTTGTAGACAGGAAACAGATTTTTTATTATATAGTAAAAGCTCATTGGGCTAGAATCCTCGACCAATCGTTTGTATACTCCATGCTTAAAAGGAAGAAACTGTGAAGATTAAAATTAACTCTCCCCCAATTGTGAAAATTAAAATGGTAACCCCTGCCTATTTTTAGATTTTAATCACCAAAAGTGTAAACACTCTACTTCAAAGTTGAGTATGGAGATCTGCCCATTTTTAGATCTAATCACCAAAAGTGTAAACATAATTAAGTGGGAGGTCTGTGACCCATGTGTGTGATAGTAGGTGATGAATCAGAATTGACTGACTGCCTCCTGGGCAGTCCTAAAGTAGGACTTCAACTGTGATTGGTAGATGTTGAATTAAGGGAAGGCACGCACAGGAAGTGATACAAGAGAAAGTATCTCTTAAAGGGAGTGACAACTTCCTGAGTGGAGTTCAACTGGCAGTTCTTCATTCTTTGAGGTGGAGACTGGTGAAGAATGTGCTGACTGAACCTGCAACCCTGTTTCCTGATGAGGCTGTTCTAAAATCTCTTCCTTTGAACTGACATGTGATTACTGAAAAAGCTGACTCTTAATTGCTGGATCTTTCTGAAGAGACTTCCCCAGGTCCTTGGATTTGCCAAGGCCGGCTAAGGACAAACTTTCCCTGTCCTGGTTTTGAGCCAGGGGCTGGAAGTAAATTACTTAGTGCGTACACTAGATATTTTACCCTATCCTCTCTGATTTTTCTTACTTCATTCTTTCTACATTTTGTAAATAAATTGTAAATAAATCTCTTTGGAATTAATATAAATTCCTGGCAACCATACTCTTAAATAATCCAGTCCAACCTTTATATAAATTAACCCCTTTACAAAACTCATGGTTAAAAAAGAACTCATCAGAGTTTTGTTGAAGACATTTTTTTAAAGTATCAAATCTGCCCTAGGCTTAGTTAAATGCTATATTTACAATAATATATGAAGAAAAATCATGTTCAAAAGAATGGTTCTCAGCAAGATTCTGAATCCTCAATATAAGATTCTATTTTAGACTGAGAAAAGGAAATGGTGTATCTTTTATTAATTTCTTCTCAGATTGAAAATCAAGGAATTACCAATACTTACATAGCACTTTTTAAAAATGGTGACAAATTACATGATGCCTAGATTATTGTTACAGCAATAGTTAGGCCTGTTCTAATAGAATAGAAATGTCTTACTTCTGTGGCACTATATTATCCTAGTTATTAATAATAATAGCTCCCATTTATCTAGCACTTTGAAGTTCTATTATTTCTACTGCTTGTTGTTACTTATCTTCCATCTTTCTTGTACTTATCCCTTTCCTTCTTCCTACTCTTTGACATTCCCCAAGTCAATCAAGCACCATGATAATAGAACACATTTTAAAATTTAACACCCCCTCCAACCAAAAATATATATTTTTAAATCTTATGAAGAGAAATGATAGATGATTATGGGAAATATCATCTCATAATATAGCAGTGGAAGACAAAACCAATTTATTTTCTTTTTTTAAAAACCCTTACATTCCATCTTAGAATAAATTCTATGTATTAGGTCCAAGGCAGAAGAGTGGTAAAAACTAGGCAATGGGAGTTAAGTGACTTGTCCAGGGTCACATAGCTAGGAAGTATCTAGACCATATTTGAACCTAGGACCTCCCATTTCTAGGCCTGGCTCTCAATCCACTGAGCTACCCAGCTGCTCCTGACAAAGCCAATTTAAAGAAATTGACACGGTATATAATTGAAGTCATCCTGGAAGAATTCAAGGGTGAAAATGGAAAGATTACAAACAGAAGAAAATGGAGAGGATTTGCAAGTCATTACAGCAAACTTTTTCCCATCACAGGCACTTTGGTTACTGATATCACTGTCCTGACTATACTTAAAAAAGGAGGTAGAAATATCATTATTAGTCAACAAGTATTTATTAAAGAGAACATTGATGGGAAATTTATTGAACAAATATAAGTATATTCTATTAACCAAATGAAAACCAAGAAGTATATCACCCTGAGGGTAAAAAAAAAAATGAGTGATAAGGACCCTTCTAGCTTTAAATTCCAAGTCAAGAACCCACAATTATATTGTATTTTAAAGCTTTAAAGGGGGTTTTCCTCACCACCCTTTGAGGTAAGTACTACAAGTATTTTTTTGATTGGAAACTGATTTTCCCAGTGTATAGGTACATCCCCATATATAGTGACAACTCATTTGATTTAAATTTTTATTTTGAATACCAAAAAAGAGCATTTCCATACACAGATCAGAACACAAAGAAATTCTGTATGAAACCAGATCTCCTTTCATACTGTTTGCTTTTTTTAAAAGCATGCAATAAATTTTATATATTACTTTCAAAATTGTCCTCTTTATCTTTTCTTCCTGATAAACTTCCTTCTGTTCTCTTTTGTGCATTATTTAAATTGTTACAATATTAAAACATTCCTTTTTTTGGCATTGCTATTATTGCTAACTCTTATCTCCACACTGCCCCCCTACCTCCTCCCAAGGAGGTCAACCAAATTGGAAAAAAAAAAACTTGTAATAAGCATAGTTAAGCAAAACCAGTCCATGTGGCTGGTGAAAGATGAAATGACTGAAGAAACAAAAGTTCAAATGTCTGAGCTTTTCAATATATTAAGCAATACACGCCAATTGCCTAAGAAATTGCCCCTTCAGTTTAGGGCTGGACCTCATTCAGGGGGAGACAGATTTTTATACATTAAAAATAAAAAAGGGAAATTAAAAGAAACCGATTAACCAGGCCTCACCACTAGGTGATCTGATTTCTAATTGGAGAAAAAAAATGGGGCTTTCTACATTGGGAGACGATAGAACAGGATCAATTCCTGTTACATCTCTGCTTGTGATGCTATTAAATTAGATTTGCAATCATTTTTCATACAGGATGGTGTTTTCTTTGATTTACTAACTTCTTCAGCTTTTGTTTCTGAATTGGAGTTTTCTGCAAGTGTCAGACATGAGTCCTGATGCGTAATTTTTAGGTGGGATATCTGGCCCTGTTTGGTCTTTCTGGCCCTGCATCCTTGAGCTAACTACCATCTCCTGGAGTTCAGCCCCACTGAAGTTTGAGGGTCAAAGCACTGAATATTTAGGACCCTCCACAGCATCTAAAGACAGAGTTTTAGGGATCTAAGAGCCTCTGTGTCTTGGCTGCTCAAGTCTGAGGACTGCTTCTAAGGTCCTTATTATAGGGCTTTCTGACCACCCCACCACCCCGCAGCTTTTCCCAGTAGAGTTCTGTCTTTGCTATCTCTAGATACAAAGCTTTGGAAACTATACATGTTCCATTTCTGGTTACTAGGGGTTGAGGCCTTTTCTCTTGCCCATTGCTAGCTACCATTTTACATAATCATGAGATGGGAAAAGTCCCTGACTGTAGTTTCTCACCAATCATTATTTAGAGTAGATATACCACCCTCTTTTTATAGATAAGGGAAATAAAGCCCAAGGAAAGGGAGTAACTCGGCCAAGGACACACAGATAGCAAATACAGCAAATCTGTGGTTTGAATCCAGGGCCTCTGACTCAAAGTCCTGTGTCCTTTTTTTAAAAACACACCATGTTATTTGGCATGTGGACAGTTTGAGAAGGAAAAACAAATTTCCTTGTGCTTTTCCTAACCTAGCTCTAACATCATCACCTAAAATGCCTTGAGGTCCAAAAAGACAAATTTTACCCATATTAGAATTCATTCATCCAGCCCCTTCAGATGTTATCTAAAGGAAGATGGGTAACCCACCACCAACTGCTGAGGGAAGGAGACATAAGGACTAAAGAGAAGGAGGTTGGGTAAAAGTTGGTTCTTGGATTTAGTTGTCTGGCTCAAGTGGAGCAGCTTTTGGCCCATGTGTCTCAATCAGGTCTAAATTTGAGCACCAAGTTCTAGAAAGTTCATTAGTCTTTTCAAATAATCTGGGGAAGAGCCAGAATTCGGTCCCTCTTGATGTAACTAAGAGCATATCTGACTTGGCTATACTTGTAATATAGTAATAACAATAGTTGCACTGCCTATCTTCTTCATTGTCATGAGAAAGATCCATAAAGTTGTCTGAAAGAGTGAAGGATTTTTATCAAGGTTCCCAGGCCCCCAGTCTTCAGAGATCCCCAAGACTTTTCTTTGTATTTTTGCAGACTTCTCTCCTGCTCTCAGAACCTCTGCTCTTGGTCCCCATTCTCACCTCCTCCCACATGCTATCTGCTTAGTCGTATATTTTCAGGATTTATGAGTCTCTGGAATCCCATCTGTTCCCCTCTTCCTCTTGGGGGGCCCAAGTGATCCAGGGAAAACCTCTTTGTGTGTGGTTAGCATCACTCTAGCTTTCATTTTCCGAAAATGCACTAACATAGACAGATGTTTTATAATAGTATCCAGGAACCAAGTGAGCATCCAGGAAATGGAAAATGGACTAGTGTGAGTCACAGTTCTGGCTAAAGCTAAAAAAATCCTGACGGCCAGCCAATAAACTGAGGAGGTTGGGACTTTCCAAAGAATACAGACTGGGGAGGTACAAAACCAACTAAGAAAGGGTAAATGAATTCACATTCTGATGATTCCTCATCTAACGAGATTTCGCTTGTATCCTACCATACAGGGAAGCTGGGCTCCTATGAAACTGGGTTTTATCCTGAGGAGACTTTCTCAGATTCTGCCCCACTTCCCAGAAATAAAGCTGCAAGGTAAACTTTAAAACAAAGCGTAAGCATCACTCAAATCTAGGGTTGTTTCCAAATGTACGTAGTAGGGTCCTCTTTAGAAAAGATACTCAATGTATGTACGTATCAGACATCCAGTTAATTTTTTCCATTATTAAAAAAAGCATAAGATGCAAAGGGCACAAAGGCATCCTCAAATACAGGGAACATAAAGCAATTAAATACACCATTCAGTCTTTATTGTAGTTCTGGAAGTTAAAAAAAAATCCTTTATGAACTACTGATGAAATATTTTGCATGCAGCTTGAACCTACTCTAGTGTTTGAGCTATTTGTAGCAATTTGTTGGCAAGCCCCAGATTTCATACCCAGCCAAAGAACTGTTTTCTTTCGTCCCCTAGCTGCGGGTGATCCCAGGAGTGATCTAGTACAAGAACTATGCTGTTGTAGAAATGCCCTCCCTCCCTTGGGTCAGTCAGTGATGGAGCATTCATGAACTTTTGACTCATGACGTTATTGCCAATTGTGCCGATGGCCATTTCTTAGGATTATTCATCGTTGACTTCTGCTTAGAGAAGGAAGGTAAAAAGCCAGAAGAATGAAGCCAAAAACGTGAGCTCCAGTCTCCCATCCATATCTAATTAAGCACATCTCAATACCATGTTTCCCTGAAATAAGCCACTATTATCATTTTGGCAAAACTCCATCTTCCTTACTCTGGCTTTCAGGAAGTCCAAGGGAAAGAAAGATCTGGAAAAGAAAGCCAACTGTCCAAACAGAACCGAGCTTACTCTTGCGGAGGGGGAAATATTTCTCTAGTTCAGCTCCTACACACTTTCTAGACATGGGGATTAGCCAGGAATTCACTATTTTCTTTCAGCAAGATGCATTCTTCTCAGTAAGGGCCAACATCCCATGTCCCTAAGCAAGAGGCTATGACACATCCGGCTCTAGAAGAGGTTCTGCCTCTTTCTGGGGAAATTCCATTCCCTGTGAGTGGGCTGAAAACGACCCCCTGCTCAAAATGACAAACCTGGAGTGGGAATGTGAGTAGAAGAAACAGCCTTCATTCTTTCCCATGAAAAAGGGGCCAGTGCAATGATCCAGGATAATCCCAGGGGACTCATGAGAAAGCATGCCCTCTACATCAAGAGAAAGAAAAACACATGTTTTATCACTTGTATGTGGGTATAGGATTGGGGGTTTGGATTCTATTACGAAAATGAATACTATGGAAATGTGCACTGAGTGATAATTCATGTATAACCCAGTAGAACTGGTTGTCAGCTCCGGGAAGGGGGAGGGAAGAGGAGAATGAGAGAACAGGAATCATGTAACCATGGAAGCATATTTTGAAATAAATAAATATATTTTAAAAAGAAAGAAAGGAGCAAGTGCCTAGATAAGGTAAATGCAATGCATTGGCACAGAAACAAACATTAGATTGGTTCCTGATGCGAGACCCCCTCCCTCCTCTGTCCAATTCCCATTGTCTGGGAGCCAGGACTTACAATCTAGGCACAAAGTTTACCCTAATCAAAAAGCAACAAGAAACATAGCATGAACTCATCATGAGCCCCTACTTGGGAGGGAGGTGACCGTGTCCTCCAGGGTGACTCCCTTAGCTTCTAAAGTGTGAGGAGATAATGAGGTAGGATAGTGTGACCGTTTTCCTTGTTTCTTGAGCAGTAACAAGACATCTTCGAGGTCTTATTAGAGTCTCCCTACCAAGAATCACAAGACATCCTTGAGGTCTTATTCTGTAAGCTGAAGCAGACTTTCATTCCTGATGATGGGAGTAGGATGGGTGTTCACCCTGAGAAGAACACTCTAATTCTCTTTTTCTTCCTCTCACTTGTAATTTCATCAAGTGGATCATGATGGAGAGGAATTCACATGGAGCGGGACTTCTTCTGGTCACCCCTACTATACCCTCATAGATTCTACTGTCTACCTGAAAAAATAAAAGAACCACCAATAAGGTTCTTTAATGGAAACAGATATTATAATCTGGGAAATGTGGGATTTCCAAATAAGAGGGGAGGTTAAATCATCTTTTGAAAAGGGGGAGAGGACAACACAGGTCTCATGCCCTCTTCACAAAAGTTCACAACAAGCTGGGGGAAAATGAAATAGCTAGGGGCTAAAGGTGTCTGGGAATGGGTCTCTGGTTCTTCAGTTTTGATTATCTCCTTTCAAATTTAGTCCTGAAGTTTCTGGGAAGTAATCAAGTAGTCACTTCATTGTCTTTTGAGTTCTTTGTTTTAATATTCTGGGAGAGTAAGTAATAGGATTGTCTGAAAATCAGGTCATCACTACACATGGACAATCAATCCTTGGAGCATTTGTCTCTGCAACATGCAGCAAAGTAGGTTTAAGGAAATAAAAGAAATTTTGACCTGAAACTATGCCAGGAAGTGCAGCAGAAGTTTCACTATACACAGCCCATGACCTCACGTGTATACACTGTTAAATGCAGTTATCGGAAAGGGCTACCTAGATCCCAACCACCTCATGGTCGGAGCAGGACTTGTGATTTCTCTGGAAACTTACCACTGTCAGAGCCCGTGATCTGATCAGACTTTAATCACTTTGATCCCATCACTCCTCCCAGGTACTCCTCCCAGTTGCCACTTAATCACATCTAGAATCTTTAATCTTATAACAAATATTAGTCACTCCTCCCCTGTTAACACTTTCTTCTCACTCTTCCCTGTTAAAGTTTTATTTATTTATTATTATTATTAATTATTTCTTAAGATTAATTAGAATTTTATTAAAATTAATTATTAAAATATTGTTGTTTTATTTATTTATTAAAACCTTCTCCTTTTCCCTTATAGAGGGCATGCCTATATTCTCCAGTATTGTGCAGTGACTCAGAACTGCAGTTCCTCTGCCCTGATTGCTAGGTAATTCTCCTTATTTTCAGGTTGACATACATTGAAGAATCAACATTTCTGGGTCTCCCCAACAGATACGAGAATTGTCAAGCAGCCACTGTGCCAGGGGTGGCTATCTTAGTCAATAAATATTTTATCAAGGACCTACTATGTGCCAGGCATAGTGCTAAGCACTCAGAATGCAAAAAAAAAAAAAAAAAGTAAAAGACTAGTCCTTGCCTTTTGGAAGCTCACAATCTAATAATCTCTTATCATCATGATATCTGGCCCTATACACATCATTACCTCTACCTTCACAGGTCAAGCATAGGAAAAGGAGCACGGCTCTGAGAGAGTTGGAAAGGAAAGAGTTGAATATACTCCACAAATCAAACCAGGCAGAATTCCAGGGTCCTGAAAACAAACAGAATACCAGTAGGAACATGTCACTAGTGCTCCTATATGACATAGTAACAAATGATAGGAGAACTTGCCTTTCAGGTGACTGGCAACATTTGACCAGGACATACTGATAAAGTTTTTCAGATACTCCTGATAGTGATATGGGGGTACAGGTTCCCCTAGACACCCCAAAACCCAAGATTTATGCCAGGTCAGAAAGTACATAAAAGACTCATTTTCCCTTGCATTCCTGCTGGATGACTTTGAGCTGAGAGGAAGATCCCCTCTGGCCTTTCCCTCATTCTTGATGAGCACAGATAGGCACCTCCCAGCTTATTCCTGATAAGCATCTCTTTCATATCCCAGATATCTGATTATCCCCCAAACTGAATAGTTTACTCCCTTTTGATTTTGAGCCATCAGACACAACCACATGATCCATCTTAGGTTCCAGGGACCTAGTAACATGCCATCACCATCCCATCTCTAGTCATATAGACTCTGTTGTTGAAAGGGTATAAAAAGCCCAGAACACATTGTGTAATTAGAAAATCTTGAACCCTTGGACTTCATCTCCCAGAATCCTTTTCTCAAAGGCTTAAAAAAATTATTTTGAGAATTCCATCCCTTTGTGGTTGCCATAAATTTTAAGCTAAAAATTAATATACAATAACTCCAAATGTTATATTTAACAAGGTTTATTCATAATAACTAAAATTCAAAAGCTAGAGTAAAACGGGAGCTAACTGGGTAGCTAGAGAAGAAAAGAGACCGTAGGATGGAGTTACAACTTATTTATAATTCATAAAGACACAACTTGGGGACAAAGGGAAAAGGAATCTGGGAGATGGAGTCCAAGGGTTCAAGATTTTCTAATTGCACAACATCTCCTCTAGGAGGCAGCATTCCACCCACTCTGCCTCCCTCAGCCATCCCTTTTGACTTAACCATTTGACTTACATTCAAATGAATAAATCTTTTATTTTTAAGCTAGCTACTGGAGTCTGTTATTCTTGACAAGGGCAGCCTGTCCAGATCCAGGGTTTTACCTCCAAGCTCTCCCACAACAATAGCATCTCATGCATCCTACTGTGGTCAATACTTCTGATTCCCCCCAATTGGGTAAACAGTGTGAAACATGAATAAAGCCATGCAGATCAAAGTGGACCATGGGTCAAGTGACATCAGTTCCCTAGAGCCACAGAGCAACAACTACCCAAATAAATGACCTCTTCCTTAATAAGTAATCAAGATAAAAAGCATTCCTGAGAACCCTATGCACTTTTTACTCTTACCTTTTTTTACCTTTTTAAAACCATTTTACCTCTCTCTCTCCTTTACTTATCACACCTCCTTATCTCCTTACCTTATCCTAATTACTTAATTACTTACTATATTACCTATATTCTCTTATAATAAAGTTTGTTTCCTCAAAATGGAGTCAGTTGAGTCATTAATCAATTTTTTGGATGAGATTCAATTAGCATTAACCCCATCAGGATAACATAGCTAATAAGTGTTTCAGACTAGATTTAAATTCAGTTCTTCTTGATTCCAGGCCTGACATTCTATCCATTTTACTACTTAGCTGCTTCTATGTGAATAATAAATATACATAAAGTATGTACATGCAACAGGTTAAGTCCAACACGGCCATCCAATACAGCTGAGGAAGTCTCCAGGTGCAACGACTTTTCGTGCCACTGGATCCAGTCTTCCAACGCCGAGAGAGTGGGACTGTCTCTGTGCATTGACTTTTCCACTTAAATCTTCACGCACAAGTGTCTTTGTGCATACTCATCTACATCACAGATGAAAGTGCACAAAGACAATCGTCATCCTCAGTTACCGAGAGACTACTACTACATAATAGATTTTGTGTTCTTATTACCATATAAGTATATAAAGATTTGATTTGATAGGATCGTGTGACCCTGATAGCAGGTTTAAAAGAGGGATCCCCCATATATATGAACTCCCCTTTGTGGGGCTAGTTTTGCCTAGTGTAGAAAAACATAAGATAGTGAACTTTTACATTAAAAATATATAGACTAGACATCAAGGTATAAGATTTAATTGTAATGAAGTAGAATTCAACTCTTAAGGAATGTGTCACATCCTTGCTAAATTCTAAGAGCTAAGGCCCATGGTTTCTGTTGAGGAACCAATAGCCTCTGATAAAAGCAGTTGAACCAGTTCTAAACAATGCCCAATCAAAATATCCTGACCAAATATTCTAATGAAGGAAATCCAGATCTTCTCTTTTCATCCCTAAAGGAAAAAGTTGGATGCTTTTGTTACAGGCTGAAGAATTGAAATTAGGTTCTTACTTTAATTCATTCCCCAATCCAGAGTGAAGGAGAAAAGAATTCAAATGAGTTGGGCAATTAATGGAGAATCCTGGAGCTACTCTCTCACTAAAAATGGAGATAAGGAAAGGGAAGTGTCCAGGGTCTGAATGGGAATTGTTTAAACAACTGTTACTCTGAGCTCTCAGTAATCTCAACTATTGTATAAATCTGATAGCACCATTCTAACCCAATAGCCCTTTAGAAAGGGAAAAGGACAAAGAAAGGAACACCAAGTCAGGGTATGACTAATACCTCAAGTTGACTCCACATTTCCATGTGGATCTTAAAATGGAGAATTCCTCTTTTGTACTTCTCTCTCCCAGAAGCCTTTACAAGAGTCTTAGAAAGCAAAGTCAAAGACATAAACAAACTGGTGAACTCTGGGAGTTTCTATGCGCAAAATTAATAGAGTGTAATTTTTCAGAAAGAGGTATTGGCATCTTGGAAAAATAGATAACATTTGGAAATGGTCTTTTAGTTTTCCATGCCCAGTCCCACTCCAATAAGTATCACTTCTTGGTTTGGGGAAAAGCTTGGTAAGCAAGAATGGGGCAAAAAGAAAGGTCTAGAGAAAGAATGTTACTCTCTTGTGAGCTGGAAGGTCCTCATCATTATCCTGGACTCATAGTTGCCACCACTATAGCTCCCTCAAAACCTTCTTGTGAATTGTGGGAGGAGTCCAATGGAAGAAAGGCAGAAGATGGTTCTTTGTTCTGTGCTCAGGAATTCTCAAAGTTCCGCATCTTGTGGACCGAAAAGGGAGGATTAAAGTCATAAAACTAGAGTTTTAGGTTCTATTTTTTGGACTGATGATGGTGTTATCAACTTCAGCAGGATGAAAATGTGATAAATTCATGTGAATCAAAGTGCATCAACTTATATGGTAGAGATAGTTAACTATTTTTGTAATTCTATGTGTATTTTTATTTTGAATAAACTAAAAGAAATGTTTGGATTTTTAATTCACCTGATTCAAATTTTATGGTTTGGTGAGGCACCCAATATAATATTTTTTTAATTCCTATTAAGATTTTTTAAATATGTTATTTATTTAAATATTTTCCAATTACATATAGAATTTTTTTAAATTAATTTTGTTTGAATTTCAAGTTCCAAATTCTCTCTCCCTTAAGCCCCTCCCTGCCTGAGAAATCAGTATATGAATTATACATGGGAAATCATGCAAAAATATTTCCATATTAATGATGTTGCAAAAGAAAATACACATATACATACATACATACATACATACACAAGAAGAAAAATAAAGCGAGAAAAGTATGTTCATCAGTTCTCTCTAGGAAGGTTGATAACATTTTTCATCTGGGGTCCTTTGGAATTGTCTTGGATCATTTTCTTGATCAGAGTAACTAAATCTTTTACACTTGATTATCCTTACGATTTTGCTATTACTGAATATAATGTCCTCCTGGTTCTGCTCACTTTACTTTGTGTCAATCTTGCTCCATATTATAGCACAAAACTATTCCATCATAATTATATGCCACAATGTGTTAAGTCATTCCCCAGTTGATGAGCTTCCTTTCAATTTCCAATTCTGTCACCACAAAAAAAAAAAAAAGAGTTACTATAAATATTTTTGCACAAATACCTAGTTTTCCCTTTTCTTTGATCTTTTTGGGATATAGACATGGTAATGGTATTGATAGTAAAAGATTTAAAAAGAAAAATTCACTAGATGTCCTAACCCTGACCTCCAAAACATTCATAAATCCAATGGTAGGTAAAAAATTCAGAGACAGTATGCTATTAACTTAGACTGATCCACTGAATAATAATTGGGATGCTTTCTATGTAACCTGGTAGTATATACTCTTTCCTCCCCTTCTTTTCCAAAGGAATAGTTCTGTTGGTACTTCCATTGTCATATTTCTCACAATGAATAGAATTCTGGATATTAAAAGAAAGGAATAAATTAAAATTTTATACAACTTTGTATTGTTATTGATTCATGGGATGCTGTTTGTGAAAAATTGGTTAAGGTCTTTTTAAATCTCTGACTCAAATCTGTTACTGAAGAAGGCAGAAAGCTCTAAGTGAAAATTTTGACCTTATATATCATCTCTGAACTTACAAAGAAAGAAAAAGGGAAAATGGTGTTGAGCTTATAATAGTTTACATAAAAAGGGCTGAAGGCATTTAAAACTATTGAATAATTTATTCATAAATTTGGAAAAATAAGTTTCCATTCAAATGAATACCAATGTTTCCAATAGAGAATTTGACAAATAAAATCTGTTCTTCGGTTCTTTTTGTGTCCATTAAGAGTAGATCTTCTTGGGGCAGCTAGGTGGCACAGTAGATAGGCTCAGGCCTAGAGACAGGAGGACCTAAATTCAAATCTGGCCCTTGGATCTTCTTAGCTGTGTGACCCTGGAGAAGTCCATTAACCTTATTTGCCCAGTTCTTGCCCTTTTTTCTTAGAGTTACTACCAAAACAGACAGTAAGGTTTTGTTTTATTTTTTTAATAGAGGAGTTCTCTGAAAATTTTGATTCATATGACTATCTAAGGAAGAACTGAATCAAAACCTCAGATTGTGACCTAACTTCATCTTATAATTGCTTCTCCCCCCAAACCCAACTACCTGCTACCTTTATAGTCTTTCCCACTGATCTGAGAGGTTTACTGACATAGTTACTACTCAACATTCTACCCAGTGGATTCCTGATACAGAATGTAGAAGAAAGCAACATGAAATCAAAGCTAACAAATAGTACTTTGCTAGTTTTAACTGGTGCCATATGGATTACGGGTCTTTTTATATTTTATATATGAATGCATATAAGTCAACCTCAGGTTAGCAAAATATTGTTTTTGTTCTTGTTGTTTTGGTTTGTTCTCTTTTTTAATTTAAAAGGTTGACCGTGCGTGCCATTATATAGAGTATATAATGCTACTTAGAACATTCATCAGTTCTTTTAAAATTAAAAAAATCTTCATAAAAACTATCTCTATGGATTGTGATATAGGAGAGTCAAGTGTAACTTTTTAACATAGAATCATATGAAAAATCTTGGTGTCAGAAGAAACCTGAGATGTTACCTACTACCATTCCTTTCTGAACAGGGAATGCCCTCGACAGAATCCCTGACGAGTGATCAGCCAGCCATTCCTTGAATTTCTCCAATGATGGAAAACATCATCATTCTAATTTTTGACGATTCTTATTAAATAATTTGCACATAACATGGATCAAATTAATTTGGACTGTGGATGGGAAAATAGTAACAAATGTCAGAAAGAAAGTTAAAGTATTCAATTCTTAATTTGCTTGTGTTTTCTCCTACAAAGAAAATCTTTGAATCTTTGAATTGGAAAGAACAGTGCAAAAAATGAATAAGTAATTGAAACTCAAAAGAAGAAAGGAAATAAAAAGAAAGCTCTTAACTGTTATAGATGATGAGTTGAAGACCCAGATAAACAGGCTACTAAAGGAACCAGATGATTGTTAAACCACTATCAATGGTCTTTTAAAAATTATGGGGAATAGAAAGGTGCCAAAGTTACAATTTTCAAAAAAGTAAAAGTCTACAAAATATAGGCGAATGAATTTGATTTTAATTCAGAAGGGAAATCTAAAATATATTTTTTAAGGGATGGTTAGTGAATGCTTAGAAGGGAAAGCAAAGAGATTATCTGACTTCAGCAGAAACAGGTCTTGACAGACTCATTTCATTTCTGTTTTTGAACAAGTGAGTAGATTGACAGATCAAGATATGCTGCTATTTGACATTACCCTCCTAGATAGGATGGAGTTGTGGAGATCTCCCCAAGCCCTTTGTCCTATATCTCCTCTCCCTTTCTCAGCCAAACTCCTAGAACTAGCTCTCAAGACTAATGTTTCCATAATGTCTCCTCTCATCCACCTCAGTTTCTCCTTTATACTCTCTGGATTCTGATCTCATCACTCAATTGAAATTGCTCTTTCCAAAATGACCAAAGATCTCTTCATTGCTAAATCAAATGATCATTTTTATCTGACCTTTCTGCTATATATGACACTCTCTTTTCATGACAGCAAGTCTCTCTTGTTTGACTTTCTACCTATCTGAATGCTTATCAGTTTCCTTTTTTGGCCCATTGTCTTTATCACAATCCCTAACTGTGGCTGTATAAGCAGTTTGCTGAGCCTTCTTCTCTTCTCCAAGACGGAAGGTAAGGGTTTAAAAAAAAATGACAAAACCAAAATCAAAAGAGCAAAGGAATTCCATGGTAGGGCACAGCACAGAAGGTAGGCAAAGTTAAGGTATTTCCATGCTAAAAGGGGGCAAAATTTCCCCCACCCAGGGCGAACTCATCACCTCTCCCCAACTTTACCTACCTTTCCAGAGTCTGAGCAAGCAGGGGACAAACTTCTAAGTTCTAGAAGGTAGTTTGATGGGTATAACACCAAAAAAGTAAATTCGTTTGGGTAGGATTGTCATTTTTATTATGTTAGCTAGTATAGTTTTTCTATCTATTTCATCCTTGAATTCCACTAGTTTCTCCTTTAGAGATTTGGATGCTATGCCATTTGTTGCATATATGTTGAGTACTGATATTTCCTCATTGTCTATACTGCCTTTTATCAGGATGTAATTACCTTCTCTATCTCTTATAACTAGATCTATTTTTACTTTGGCTTTGTCAGATATCATGATTGCAACTCCTGCCTTCTTTTTCTCAGTTGATGCCCAATAAATTTTGCTTCATCAACTTGCCTTTACCCTATGTGTGTCTACCTTCCTCATGTGTGTTTCTTGTAGACAACATATGGTAGGATTTTTGTTTCTAATCAACTCTGCTATTTGCTTCTGCTTTATGGATGAATTCATACCATTCACATTCAAAGTTATGATTACTATCTGTGTATTCTCCAACATTTTGATTTTCTCTCCTTGTCCTGTCCTTTCCGCTTTCATTATTTCCTTCTATGCTAGTGTTCTGTTTTTAATCATTCCCCCTAATCCCCACCCTTATTTTACTTTCCTTTTTCCTTCCCCCCCTTATTCCTCTTATTTTTCTTTTGGGGTCTTTTTAAGCTACCCCACACACTCTCCCCCCTCACTCCTTGTATTATTTCCCTCCTCACCCTCCCTTTTCACCCCCTCCCTTTTTATTCCCCTTTTATTTTTTAGGGTCTATTAAGTTCCATTTCCCCTCTTTTTTACAGAATTAAAAAACAACAATAACAAAGGTTATTTAGAAGAACAAAAGATCAAGAATATCAAGGGAAATAATGAAAAAAAATGTGAAGGAGGGGGACCTAGCAGTACCAGATCTTAAACTGCACTACAAACAGTGATCATCAAAACCTTATGGTATTGACTAAAAGACAGAAAGGAGGATTAGTGAAATAGACTTGGGGTAAATGACCTCAGCAAGATAGTGTATAATAAACCCAAAGATCCCAGAAAGAAGGAAACAATAAGTAAATTAGGTGAAAACAGAATAGTATACTTGTCAGATCTTTGGGAAAGAAAAGATTTTAAAACCAAGGAAAAGCTAGAAAAAAATCACAAAATGTAAAATAAATAATTTTTATTCCATTAAATTCAAAAGGTTTTGTACAAACAAAACCAATGCAATCAAAATTAGAAGGGAAGCAACAAATTGGGAAAAAATCTTTATAATAAAAACCTCTGAAAAAGGTCTAATCACTCAAATTTATAAGGAACTAAATCACTTGTGAAAAAAAAAACCCCAAGCCATTCCGCAACTGATAAATGGGCAAGGGACATAAAAATAGGAAATTTACAGATGAAGAAATCAAAACTATCAATAAGCACATGGAAAAAAGTGTTCTAAATCTCTTATGATCAGAGAGATGCAAATCAAAACAACTGAGGTATCACCTCACACCTAGTAGATTGGCTAACATGACAGCAATGGAAAGTAATGAATGCTGGAGGGGATGTGGCAAAGTGGGGACATTAATGCATTGCTGGTGGAGTTGTGAATTGATCCAACCATCCTAGAAGGCAATTTGGAACTATGCCCAAAGGGTGATAAAAGACTGCCCTTTGATCCAGCCATAGCGCTGCTGGGTTTGTACCCCAAAGAGATAATAAGGAAAAAGACTTGTACAAGAATATTCATATCTGCGCTCTTTGTGGTGGCCAAAAATTGGAAAACAAGGGGATGCCCTTCAATTGGGGAATGGCTGAACAAATTGTGGTATCTGTTGATGATGGAATACTATTGTGCTGAAAGAAATGATGAACTAGAGGAATTCAATGTGAATTGGAAAGACCTCCAGGAATTGCTGCAGAGTGAAAGGAGCAGAACCAGAAGAACATTGTACACAGAGACTGATACACTGTGGCACAATCGAATGTAATGGACTTCTCTACTAGCAGCAATGCAATGATCCATGACAATTCTGAGGGACATATGAGAAAGAATGCTATCCACATCCAGAGGAAGAACAGAGGAAAAGAAACACAGAAGAAAAGCAACTGCTTGATCACATGGGTGGGTGGGGCTATAACTGGGAAAGTAGACTCTAAAAGATCACTATAGGGCAAATATTAATTATATAGAAATGTGTCTTGATCAATGACACATGTTAAACCCAGTGGAATTGTATGTCAGATATGGGAGGGGGATGGAGGAAGGAGAGGGAAAGAACATGAGTCTTGTAACCATGGAAAAATATTCTAAACCATCTAATTAAATAATTTTTTTAATTATGAAAAAAAAGGCTGCCCAGGAGCAGTTAATTTAATTCTGATTCATCCCCCTCTATTGCACATGTGGATCACAGACCTCCCACTTAATGATTAAGTGAGATGTTTACACTTTTGGTGATTAGATCTAAAAATGGGCAGATGTCCATACTCAACTATTAAGTAAGGTGTTTACACTTTTGGAGATTAAATCTAAAAAATAGGCAGGGGTTATAATTTTAATCTTCATAATCAAGGGAGAGTTAATTTTAATCTTTACCCTTGCAAAACATCTTTCCATATTGATCATTTTTGTAAGTGAGTAATCTTATAAAACCAAAATCTCCCAAACAAATAATTGAAAAATCACATGCTTTCATCTGCATTCTTACTCCAACAGTTCTTTCTCTGGAGGTGTCATAATTTCTTCAAAATTGTCCTGGATCATTGTATTGGTCTTTCACAGTTGCATAGCCTTCATTTTATTTTTTTCCTTTCTTTTTCTTTTTTCTATTTTTTGAATTGAAAATTTTTATTTAATTAATTTTTCCATGGTTACATGATTCATGTTCTTTCCCTCCCCTCCTCCACAACCTCCCCCCCCCCCCCCAGCTAACATGCAATTCCACTGGGTAGTCGAAGAACTACTGAGAACTACAACTGCCTTAAGAAAAGGCAGACTCTCTTCATCCTAAAAAAGGAGAAATGTGAGAATGTCACAACCGGAAACAGTCATTTTTGCAAGCAGAGACCAGAAATCAGACCCTACCAGGAAGGCATTGCTCACTTCTCTCTTTTCTAGGGGATTCCTATTCTCCAGATCTTTCAGGATGAGAAGAGATGGGGATTGTCCTTTTTTCTGTGTAGTCACAACCCTCAACCAATGAGTATTGTCCTGTCCTAGCAGTCTTCCATTCTAGAAGCATTCTAACTTCTTGGGTCAGAATGGCTAGGGTGGGTGGAGGAGGGGAGCTGCTGATAAAATGAGAGTTTTATATGTCTCAATCTAATCTTGCTCTACTGTTTCATACTCTTTATAACTCTCTCTCCTCTCTTCAAGTACCCTGGAAATGATGACTCAGACTTGAGGGACCATGGGTGTGGAACATTGATTGTGAATTTTTTTTTTCATTGTGCTGCTTTCTGTTGAACTTTTCCCTCCTTCTTTTATTCTTTATTAAAAGAGTGGCTCTCTAAGAGGAGGGGAGAGAAATATAATAGGAAATAAAGGTGATATAAAACAAAAAAACTTTTTTAGAGAAAGGATCTGATATCACACCTCTGTGAATTTAAATGTATCTCTCAGACTTTCTCAGGGACTTTTGCAGTTGAAGCTTTTTCTCTACCAAGGAAATGAAAATGTCTCCTTCTAAAATAATTCCAATATCAGTTAGCAAATATATTTGGGTGGGGAACCATAGATTACTTTCGTTTACCATTGATTCTATCTTTTAACTTAGAATTATAAATTTAGAGCTAGGAGGGAACTCAGGGGGACATCTTTTTTTCTCCAAGACTTTTCTGAAAAAATGGCATGCCCTCTAGGCACATACCTACTCTAGCTATGGCTTAGATCATAATGAAAATCATAAACATTAGTATGTATTTCTAAATCAGTCTAAGAACCATAAGGGACTAGAGATCATCTAGTCCATCTTGGACCTAAATGGGAATGCCATTTCAATGTCCCCAACATGTATCACTGCAGTCTCGTTTGCCATGTTTGATTTGAACCTGCTTCCCCCTGGCATTTTCACCCTAAAATTGGAGGAAGTGAGAGTTATTTTAAAGTATCTGGTGGTCAGGGTTACTTACTACAACACCCCCCTCACTTCCACCCGGGCCCCTAGGAAGGAAACAACCCTGAAAATCCCCAGTGCTGCTGCCACAGACAACCTCCATAACCAATAACACAGATGCAAGAAACCACCCAGCAACCATAGCCCTAGGGAAATGAATCTAAGATCATTCCTCCACGGTATCCAAGGCAGCTTGTTTTATAAAAGCTTCCAGAGCCCCCCTTAACTGATGCAGAGTCAAAAGAAAACTAGCAAAAATGGGGGAAACATTTCTTCACTCTTGAATTCTCAGAATGAGTCAGAGTGCAATTAGAAAAGAGTGAGAAAGTATGTAAAATATGAATAAATTGGATAGTTCATCCTCTAGCAGAAGAGAATCCACTGAAACTTTTTTTGGACACAAACTCTGGGAAATAACCTATTAGCTCCACCCAGTGGCCAGAGAAAGCAAAGAGCTGTCTATACGATTCTGTCAACCTAAAACTCAAATCTCCCTCTTACCAATCAATACACCCCATCTCATACCAAGAATCATTGGCATCCCTTTTTGTGATGTCACAAAATTGGAAACTAAAGGGATGTCCCATATCCCTTTAGGGGATAGCTGAACAAAGTGTGGCATATGTTGGTGTTGGAATACTTTTGAGCTATCAGGAATGATGACATTTTAAAAAATGATTTAGAATATTTGTCCATGGTTACATGATTCATGATATTCCCTATCACTCTTCCCTCCCCCCCCTCCTGGAGCTGACAAACAATTCCACTGCGTTATACATATATCATTGTTCAAAACTTATTTCCAATGTATTCTCACATCTACCACAATGAAATTCTGCTGATTTAGAAAACAATTTTTAAAGAGGCCAAAAAAATCCCAACTTGTTATTTTTCTGATTACACTCATCTGGAATTTTGCTAAATCAATTGACTTGTGGTTGACCACTCATTTCATTGTCTATAATCCCGTATGTCAGGCCTATGGGACGTGAGAAATGGTAGGTAAGACTCCCTCTCCAAAAGTGCTGTGCCCAGGTGTTGGGGTCTTTTAAATTTGACCACAAAGATATGTTGCTTCAGGTATCTAAGCCTGTTGTTCTCCTTCAAAAGACAAATATCACAGAAACAAATAAGAGGCAACACATTACAATGACTACAGCATGACTTAGAGTCAGAAGATCTGGGTTCAAATTCCAGTTCTGCAATTTATTACCAATGTGACTTTTTGAAAGTTAATATAAGCCTCAGGTTTCTCATTTATAGAAGAAGAGGAGCTGGATTAGAGGATTTTTTTTAAACCTTCCAATTTAGAATCAATACTATGTATTGGTTCCAAAGGAGAAAAGTGATAAGGGCAGGGCACTGGGATTAAATGACTTGCCCAGGGTCAAACAGCTAGGTAGTAGAAAGTGAGATTTGAAACTAGTAACTCCTTTCTCTAGGTCTGGGATTAAAGAACTTCTAAATCCCCCTTCCAACTCTGAATTATATGAAACATTCAGTTTTTCAAATGTTAATCACAAATATCCAATTTTTTGTCTTAAATTTTTTATTTAATTAATTAATTTAGAATATCTTTCCATGGTTACATGATTCATGTTCTTTTCCTGCTCTCCTCCCAACCCCCTCCCATAGCCAACACGAAATTCTCCTGGGTTTTACATGTCATGGATCAAGGCCTATTTGCATATTATTAATATTTGCACTAGGGTGATCATTTAGAGTCTACATCCCCAATTATAGCCCCATCCACTCATGTGATCAAGCAGTTGTTTTTCTTCTGTGTTTCTATTCCCACAGTTCTTTCTCTGGATGTGGATAGTGTTCTTCCTCATAAGTCCCTCAGAATTGTCATGGATCATTGCATTGCTGCTACTAGAGAAGTCCATTACATTTGATTGGACCACAGTGTATCAGTCTCTGTGTACAATGTTTTCCTGGTTCTGCTCCTTTAGCTCTGCATTACTTCCTGGAGGTTGTTCCAATCCCCATGGAATTCCTCCACTTTATTATTCCTTTTAGCATAATAGTGTTCCATCACCAACATATGCCACAATGTGTTCAGCCATTCCCCAATTGAAAGGCATCCCCTCATTTTCAAAATTTTTGCCACCACAAAGAGTGCAGCTATGAATATTCTTGCACATGTCTTTTTCCTTATTTTCTCTTTAGGGTACAAACCCAGCAGTGTTATGGCTGGGTCAAAGGGCAGGCAGTCTTTTAGCGCCCTATGGGCATAGTTCCAAATTGCCTTCTAGGATGGTTGGATCAATTCACAACTCCACCAGCAATGCATTAATGTCTCAACTTTGCCACATCCCCTCCAGCATTCATTACTTTCCATTGCTGTCATGTTAGCCAATCTACTAGGTGTGAGGTGATACCTCAGTTGTTTTGATTTGCATCTCTCTGATCATAAGAGATTTAGAATACTTTTTCATGTGCTTATTGATAGTTTTGATTTCTTTATCTGTAAATTGCCTATTTATATCCCTTGCCCATTTATCAATTGGGGAATGGCTTGCTTTTTTTGGTACAATTGATTTAACTCTTTATAAATTTGAGTAATTTTAGACCTTTGTCAGAAGTTTTTGTTTTAAAGATTTTTTCCCAATTTGTTGCTTCCCTTCTCATTTTGATTGCATTGGTTTTGTACAAAAACATTTTTTTTAATTTGAAAATTTTATTCAATTAGTCAATTTAGAACATTATTCCTTGGTTACAAGAATCATATTGTTTCCCTTCCCTCCCCCCACCCCTTCCCATAGCTGACACACAATTCCACTGGATTTTACATGTGTCCTTGATCAAAACCTGTTTTCATGTTGTTGATATTTGTACTAGGGTGATCATTTAGAGTCTACATCCCCAACCATATCCCTTTGATCCATGTAATCAAGTAGTTGTTTTTCTTCTATGTTTCTGCTCCCACAGTTTTTTCTCTGAATATGGATAGTGTTCTTTCTTGTAAGTCCTCCAAGTTGTTCGGATCACTGCATTGCCACTAATGGAGAAGTCCATTACATTCAATTGTACCACAGTGTATCAGTCTTTGTGTATAAGGTTGTTCTGGTTCTGTTCCTCTCACTCTGCATCAATTCCTGGAGGTCATTCCAGTTCACATGGAATTCCTCCACTTCCTTATTCCTTTGAGCACAATAGTATTCCATCATTGTCTTGCTGAGGTCATTTATTCCGAGTCTATTCCATTGATCCTCCCTTCTGAAGTCTTCACTGCTTTATAGTACAGTTTAAGAACTGGTACTGCTAGGCACCCCCTCCTTCACATTTTTTTTCATTATTTCCCTTGATATTCTTGATCTTTTGTTCTTTCAAATAAACTGTTATAGTTTTTTCTAATTCAGTAAAAAAGTTTCTTGGTAGTTTGATAGGTATGACTCTAAATAAGTAAATTAATTTCGGTAGGGTTGTCATTTTTACAAATATCTAATTTAAGAAAGAAAAAACTCACCATTAATGCTCTCTAGATCCTTTTGTGCCTCAAGGTAAAGAGTAGGGAGGGGCAAAAAAAGTTTCCAAAAAAGGAAAATTGGGGAGAGGGTTAAATGTATGCACAAAAGACAAAATTCACAACTCTTCTTCCCAAAGCTGTCTGTGAGCGGTCAAGAATGGGCAGCTTGGTAAAAGGGAGGAAACGGGCACTCTTTAATTCTGTTACTCTTTCAACAATATGTTGATAGGTGAAGAGGAATTTCATTAAAGTCAGTCACTGTAGCATGAAGGAATCTGGGGTATGTGGGAAAACTTCCCACTCTCCCTGCCTGATGCCTTCTACCCTAGAACTCAAGTAGCTAGTGGTATGATAGAAATGAAGGTGAATCCATGAATACAACAAGGACATCATTCATTCTAGAAATTTAAACACCAGATTCAGACAAAGGACTGTGAGAGAATTGAGTCTGGTTGGAGAGATGTTACAGACCTATAATTTTAATTCAAATATGTAGTTCCTTCATATGAGAGGTGCAAACAAAATGTTCTGAATTTGGGACTCTTTCAAGTTCCTGTTATAGCAGCCTTCTGGGCCAAGCGTTGCCTTGTGAGGGTGCTTCTGGGACTAATGACCCAGTTCAGGAGGAGAGGACTCTATTGATGGATTAATTGGAGAGTAGAATTTTCCACTACAATGGAAATTTGAAATAGAAGATTGAGGACAAGAATTGGAAAGAGAGCATAGGCAATACCAACAACAGAGAGGACTCTTCTCAGGAGACTGACTAAAGTTCATGGGCTTCAGGAGGAGCAGGAAGCAGAATAGATCCTAGTAGTAGTGATGCAAAGAAGTGGGGACAGTGGTAGTAGACAGCAGTGTGAGCCACAGGGAAGCATACTGGGAAGCCATAGAGGCTACAAAGGAGCAGACACCAACACAAATTACATTAAAGGCAGACCCACTGTAGCACATTGCACTTTACTTACTGTAATTTGAAGACAATAAGACCCCTCTAAATAGTAGCCAGTACTGTAACCAGTGTTTGTTTGTTTGTACGTTCTAAATCCTTACCTTCCATCAATAGTGTGTATTGGTTCTAAGGCAGAAGAGCAGTCAGGGCTAGGCAATGGGGTTTAAGTGACTTGCCCTGGTTCACAGCCAGAAAGTGTCTGACATCACATTTGAACCCAGGACCTCCCATCTCCTGGTGTAGCTCTTAATCCAATGAGCTACCTCACTGCTCCCCAGTAACCAATGGTTAATTGATAAACTCCTCAGGAAAGGCTTTAGTGGACCCAGAAGTGGAGACCTTAAGAAGTCCTTTGCCTTGATTGGAAGAAAGTAAAACTGCCAATCCAGTCCCTGCAGAAGAAGGGGAGCAATTCCTCACATCGGGCTCCCAAGGAGGGGGTGGTTCTGACTATTGGACCACGGTACCCTGAGCGAGGAAGGTCTAGGATGGACTTCAGTGTTCAAGCTGGCCCTGAGTGTGCTGCTCAACAGAGGGGCATGATCCCTTTAGCTACTTTACAGCAATATCAAGATCGTAATAATGATAGACCATGAAAGTCTTGGCCATTCTGATCAATGCAATGATCCAAGACAATTCCAAAGGACTCAAGATCAGAACTCTGAATGCAAATTGAAGTGCTATTTTCTCTTCTTTTATGTTTTTTCTTTTGCTTTGCTTTGTGATATAACCAATATGGAAATACACAGTGCATGATTTCATATATATGATTGATACCATATTGTTTGTCTTCTCAGTGGTGGGGGGAAGAGATGGAAAACAGGAGAGATTCTGGGGCTAAAAATTTTAAAAGAAATGAATGTTAAAAATAAGTCATTGATTACCTTTTAAAATTAAATTAAATTTTAAAAAATAAATGAAGGCGTTATGAATAGAAGCTAATAAGATTATAGGGGTAAGACAGAGGTAGGGGAGGGAAAAATAATAAATCAGGAAAGAGTACAAGACCAAAACTCATTCTGTTGTTTGTTTGCTTTTAACAGTTTATAGGATCATAGAATTAGGGCTGGAAGAGATCTTAATAGTCATTTAACACAACTTCCCCATTTTGAAGATAAGGAAACTGAGACCCTGGGAGAATAAGTGACTTGTCCATGGTCCCCCAGTTAATAAGTGACATGGCACCTGGATCTAACTCCCCTGACCCCAAGTCCAATCCTCTTTGTTCTAAACCAACAGATTCAACCAACTGGAGCCAGCTAATCTCTTTAAAGGAAAGGGATGTGTTTGCCAGTCTGTAAGTAAGGAAGTCACGTGTTATCACACACTTTCATTTTTATGAAACTGTGTAGGGAAGGGCATTCCTTGTTTTAGCCAAAGACAATTTCCTCCACTTTAGACATACAAACATGCACATGCAAAACATATAAATGTATATTTATATTTTTAAATAGATATTTATATATTGTATTGCATGTCTGCAAGTCTGATGTATATCTGTCTAGTGTGTGTGTTCAGGATATGAGAAATAGTTTGCTTTGGCTAAAATAAGAAATGTCCCTAAAATAAGGCGTGTGTGTGTTATGTGCATATATAGATGTAGATGTATGTGTTTGTGTGCAGTTATGGATGGGGACAGTGGGTAGAGTGCCGGCCCTGGAGACAGGAAGCCTCATCTTCCTGAGTTCAAAACTAGCTATGTGACCCTGGGCAAGTCAATTAATTTTGTCTCAGTTTGTCATCTGTAAAATGAACTAGAGAAGGAAATGGCAAACTATTCTAGTTTCTTTGCAAAAAAAAAAAAAGGACGTCATGAAGAACCAGATACAACTGAACCAACTGAAAAACAACAACAAAATGCATATACACACCCATGTGTATGTAGATATATGCATGTATTTGTATATATATGTGAAAGACCATAATTGTCTCCCAAGTCCTCTCAGATTTTGCTAGTTGTAAGTCTTAAAATTATACTAATTGTATGAGTCTGGTAGGTGGCTCAGTGGATAAATCGCCAGGCTGGAGACTCTTTTTGAGTTCAAGTGTGACCTCAGACACTTACTAGTGTGAGACCCTGGTCAAGTCACTTCACTCTGTTTGCCTCAGTTTCCTCATCTGTGAAATGATCCAGAGAAGGCAATGGCAGAGCACTCCGGTATCTTTGCCCCAAAAAAGCTGTGCAGGTGGAAATTTTTAGGTAAGGAGGCTTGGGAGATAAATTTGGCTGAGACCCACACTGTGGGGCTCTTTTGGGGGAGCTTGTGCTTTTGGTAAGCTGCTGCAGGCGTGAGTCTCTGGCTCTCTTTGCTCTGCTCACTTGACTGAAAGAGCCGTTTTCCTTTTCCTTCTCTTTTGCTTATTATAAAATCCTACAAAGCCCAAGCAGGGTCACAAAGAGTCAGACATGACTGAGAAACAAGTGAACAAGCACACAATATTTGCATAGTGCTTCGGAGTTTACAGATCACTCTCCCACAGAGGCTCTGCGGATCTTCAAAGCCAAACCATGAAAGAGGGCGAGTGTTCTTGGCCTCCTTTTACAGGTGAGGAGATCAAGGCTGAGGCCCCCCCCAGTAAGTGGGAGAGGCCAGGGGGCCCGCTCCCTACTGTTGCTCTACACTGCCCTGGCACAAGCAACCTCAAGTAAGAATGAGGGGAATGAATGGCTGTGAGGAATGCCTGAGCTGGAGGCTGCATTATGAGGCGCTCACTCTGCTCTGTTGCATCACTGTCCCTGTAGTCCTGGCTTATCAGGAGCTAACCGGGCCAACAAGCACAAGTGAGATTCTATGTTTTCAATTCCTGCTCTTGTGCCTTGTATTTCATCAAAAAAAGAGGAATCATGAAACTAGAATTCACAGAAAAAAACTATAACAACTTTGTCCTCCAGAACCTCAACAAGCAGAGAAAGAGGAAAGAATACTGGGACATGGCAGTGAACGTGGACGATCATGTCTTCTTTGCCCACCGCAACGTGCTAGCTGCAGTCTCCCCCCTGGTCAAGAGTCTCATCTCCAACAACGACATGAAGAACACGGACGAGCTCTTTATCACCATCGACTCAAACTACCTGAGCCCTTCCTCCGTGGAACAACTCATGGATTATTTCTACAGCGGGAAGGTGGTGATTTCTGAGCAGAACGTGGAGGAGCTGCTGAGAGGAGCCCAATACTTCAACACCCCTCGACTGAGGATTCATTGCACTGACTTCCTGCTCAAATCCATCAAAAGAAACAACTCCCTTCGCTACCTGTTCTTGGCTGAGCTCTTTGAGCTGAAAGAGGTTTCTGATTGTGCCTATGCTGGCATCCGGGATAATTTTTACTACTGGGTCAGCCACGAAGGGTCGAGCCACTTCATGCAATGCCCCCCCGTGATCTTTGGGCGGCTGCTTCGGGATGAGAATCTGCACGTGCAGAATGAGGACCAGGCCCTCACCGCTCTCCTACACTGGGTGCTTTTCAAAAAGGAAGACCGGGAGAAGTATTTCAAGAAGTTCTTCTCCTATATCAACCTAAATGGAGTCTCCAACAAAACACTCATCTTTGCCAGCAACAAAGTGGGAGGGATGGAGAACAGCAATGCCTTAACCCTGATAGAGAACGTCTTGTTGGACCGAAAGCAAGAGAAGCCGAGCAGACTCCTGAATTTCCAGAGGAAAGGAGCCTTGTTGGATGCTGTAGTGATTCTGGGGGGTCAGAAAGCCCAGGGGAAATTCAATGATGCCGTGTTTGCTTATATTATCGAGGAAGATATTTGGCTGAAACTCACTGAGATGCCATACAAAGCAGCTGCTCTCAGTGCAACCTCTATGGGTAAGTACATTTACATTTCTGGTGGAACCACGGAGCAGATTTCAGGCTTGAAAACCTCCTGGAGGTACGACATGGATGAAAACTCCTGGACCAAACTGCCTGATCTCCCCATGGGCTTAGTCTTTCACACCATGGTGACCTGCGGGGGAGTCGTGTACTCTGTGGGAGGAAGCGTTGCTCCAAGGAGATATATTTCCAACATCTACAAATACGACGAAAGGAAGGAGCTTTGGAGTCTGGTGGGGAAGATGAGCATCCCAATGGATGGAACTGCAGTGATCACCAAGGGAAACAGACACATGTACATAGTGACCGGGAGGTGTCTGGTGAAAGGGTTCATTTCTCGAGTCGGGGTGGTAGATTGCTTTGACACCTGCACTGGGGAAGTAGTGCAGTGCATCACCTTCCCCATTGAGTTCAACCACCGGCCTCTCCTGTCTTTTCAGCAGGATAACATCCTGAAGGTACACAGCCACAGGCAGAGTGTAGAAATTAACTTGCAGAAGATTAAAGCCAGTAAGACTGCCAGCTGTGTGCCCTTGCTGCCCAACAACTGTGCCCTGGACGTTTCGCATGCAGTGTGTCCGATCGGTGACAACAAGGTGTTTGTATGTGGAGGTGTCATGTCTGGGAATGACACACATAATAAAGATTACACTATCAATAAAAATGCCTACCTGTTAGACCAGAAGACTGGGGAATGGAAGATTATCACTCCACCACCAGAGGCCCTGGACTGTCCAGCATGTTGTATGGTCAAACTGCCTTGCAAGGTTCTTCGAAGGATTGACAATATTTAAGTGAGAAAATAAGTAAATCCATTATTATTCACAGTTTTAAAAAAGAGAGAGAGTGCACACACCACCCTATTGGTTCCATCTTGGGGCTTCAGTCGTCTGCTTTTGACCTTATGGGACATGTTTAAGATCCTTAGGCAGAGCCAATCCAAGAGGGATGGCAAATGGAGGTTATGGCTCCCCACCCTGTGCTTTAGGGGACACCCTAGGCTTTGACATGAGGGCATCAGATAGAATCACTCATGGCTACTCATTAGAGTGTACGCATGCAAATGCCAAATGTCTAATTACATAGAAAAAGGTCCTCTGAGGATAGTGAGACCCTAGACATCTCCATCACCACCCTCTCTTCAACCTGAGAGATGTAAAAAAAAAATGGAGCAAGAATTCATTTCATGGGAGAGGACAAAGATCCACAGAGAGTTGGGTGTGCTGGATTTGGGGGTGTGTGTATGTAGGGGGTGAGGAAATGGAATGGGAGGGGAGGACTAAAAGATTCATGGATAGTGAGAGATACTCAACTGGTAAATTTAACTTTGAATCAACATGTTTCATAATTAGTTTATGAGATGCATTTTTGAAGCTACTTACAGATGGCTACATGAAAAGAAGGGTTCATTTAAGATTTACAGAAGATTGGAAATTGGGGGGCAGGGCAGATGGAGGGAAGGGAGAGAATTTCTACATTGATCCCCAACATTAAAGGGGAAGAAGAAAAATCTGTTCAGAAGGTAATCAGGGGAAAAGAGAAAGGATGGGAATTCATACAATTGGGACTGCAATATTTAGAGTAGAAAAGGAGAAGAGAGAAGGAGGTAAAGAGAGCACTTTGGTCCAAGACACATGAAGTCTACTCAGCATCCCAGAGATGGGTGAAATATTAGGAAATTGAACTCCTGGACAAAGATATTTATGTTTCCCTCCTTAAATTTTCCCTTTCCTTAAACTAGAAAGATGAATTTTTCCCAAGATGATAGTCTTTAACAGAAGAAAGGCTGAGGATTCTATCTAGGTTTCTTCTCTAACCACAATTTTTATTCTGCACTTTTCCAACTCTTTGATAACCATTGAACTGATTTTCCCCCCCTCGGAAATTGTAAGAGATGGTCCCTCTCAACACAAAAAGACCATTAGCAAAGTATGTCTTATCTTCACAACCTTAAGATTCTAAAGAATCTGCCACTATCAACTTTGGATCACCCACACTGTCTGCTTTCTTTGTAATTTTTTCTTAGACTTGAAAGTGTAGGGGGGTATCCTCAGAAAGCGTTTGGTCAAATTCTTTTGAATATTTAAAAAAAAAATTTTACAATTCAGTTTCCAATCTTTGTATCACACAAACATACAATGACCCCTTTTATATCAGAAAAAACAAACTTGAAATATGGTATATGATGATATCTAAACCATCCCCTCTCCCCAAGCAAACCATTTTCTTAGCAGTTTTTATCAAACAGAGATTTTACTAGTCACTTGTTCTCTTGAGTTTAAAAAAATAATTGAGTTACTGTATTTTTTCCCTCCTGGGTCTTATTTTATCTAGTCTGTTTTATTAATCTAATTATCTGTGTTTTAATGTATAATAGATAGTTTTGACAATTACTACCCTATTTGAGATATGGTAGTGTCCTTTGCCTCTTTATATAACTAGTGCTTAGCCACAGTGGTTGGCACATAGTAGGCGCTTAATAAATATTTGTTCACTGTCTGACTAATGATTAGATTCTTTCATTACTTTTTGCCCATTATTTCCCTAGAAATTCTTGATCTTTTATTCCTCCAAATGAGTTTCATTATTGTTTTGTCTATTCTGTAGAGTAACTTATTTGTTTGAAAATAGTGTTATTTAACCTGGGTAATATCATTTTTAAGATATGGATGCATCCATGAACTTTAAAAAAACCTCATCACAATTATTTGTCTTCCTTTATTTCTCTTAATATTTTTATTTGCATTTAGGTGTTTTCTGAGTGTCTCACTGGGCTTACTTCCAGAAATTTCTTTTTTGTAGTTCTTTTTAATTAAATTTCTCTTTTTTATTTCATCATGGTTTTTATTATATATAAATATGCTTGTTTTATCCTATTTTGTTCTACTTTTCTGAAGCTAGTAATGATGGAAATTGGTTTCTTTTGCTAATTCTCTTAGGTTTTCTAAGCATGCCAACATATCTTCTGCAAATAGGAATGATTTTGTTTCCTATTTTCCAATGTTTAATTAAATTAATTTAATTGGATCTTTAATTTCTTTCTCTTGTATAACTGATATGGCTAACATTCCCTTGGACTATATAAAGTGAGAAGCAGGAATCTTTAATTTATTTTTAAAATCAGAAATAAAATTTAAAAGACAGAAATAAGAAATATGTCCTTTACGAAACAGAACTAAACAGGAAGAATCAATCAATATAGAAAACCTGGATAATAGATAGACTGATAAGTAGACTAAGTAAAAATATCCTAAATGATAAATGGATCAAAGAACCTTTAATTTCTTTCTCTTGTCTAATTGATATAGGACTAGCAATTCCTTGAACCATATCAAATAAAGTGAGAAAAAGGAGACTGTTTTTGTTTAACTCCAAATTTAGTGGAAAAAATCCTAGTGTTTCTCCACTGCAAATGATAACTTGACTTTAAATCTATACTTTGCATCATATTAAAGAAGGATACTTTCATGACCATTTTTAAGAGTATTTTTAAGGTCAAATAAATTTTTCTTTTGGTAAATTTTTCTGCATCTGCTGAAATATAACCCTGTGGTCTTTTTTATTTATATTATTAATAATATGAATTTTTTCATAATGTTGAAATGATCATTGCTTCTCTGGTATAAACCCTATGTGGTCATACTGTATTTTAAATGCATTGTTGAAGTGTCTACAAATTTTTTACTCAATATGTTTGCATAAATCAGTAAGTATTAGTGATATTGGTCTACAGTTCTATTTTTTTTTTTTTTGGCATCTCTTTTGGTTTGAGAACCAGCACTGTAGTTTTCTTATTAAAAAATTAGTAGGATGCTTTATTTATTATTAAAAACATTTGGGTATTTTAAATGCTTTTTAAGCTAATCTTAAATTTTATGTTTTGAAGGCATGTGTATAGTTTCTGATAGTCCTCTTTTATTTTATTATTTACTTCCTCCCTATACACTGTGCACTTGTTAATTTTTAATTTTTGTGATTTGTTTTTTCTCTTTTTTATTGTCAGCTAATGGTTTATCCATTTTGTTAATTTTCTTTTCAAAGCTACTCATTTTGACTGATAGTCTTATTTTCAACTTTATTTCACTTTTTTGTTCTTGTTTTGATGTTGCTATTGTGGTGATTTTTTTATTTGTTGGGTGTTTTTTTTTAAACTGCATGCTCAGCTCCTACTTTAACTTTTTAAATACATTTTTTAAATTTAAATTTTTTATTTTTTAAATATTTTTTCATGATAACATGTAAAAAAATCAATTAAGGGCTGAAAGAGAGGGTTGCACTGAGAGAAAAGGGAAGGGAGAGACAGAATGGGATAAGTTATATGATAAATTGGCCAGAAAAATCAATATGGAGAGAGGAGGATAAGGGTGGTGATGGACAATGTCTAAACTTTACTCTCATTGTAACTGGCTCAGAGAGGGAAAAAAGTATACTCAACGAATTCTATCATCCTACAGAGAAGAAGAAGGGGAACAAGACAAGGGAAGGGGGTGTAATTGAAAGGAAGGTCTATTGGAGGGGTGACAAAAAGCAAAATACCGGTGAGGAGGAACAGAGTGAAAGAGAATAGAGCAGGGTCTAAAGGGGATAATACTATGGAGAGCAATACACAATTAATAATCAAAATTTTTATGGTTGCATGATTGATTCATTTTCTCTCCCTCACAGAGCTCCCCTCTTCTAGAGCTAAAAAGCAATTTCACTGGCTTACACATATGTTATTGCTTGATACCAATTTCTATATTTAAATACATATATTTAGAATGACTAGTTTCCCTCTGTGCAGAAGACATGCATCTTACAAATTCTGGAATGTTCATTATATTTCATTTAAAGCAATTCATTTTTTCTTTTTTTAAGCCCTAACCTTCCATCTAAAAATCAATACTGTGTATTGATTCTAAGGCAGAACAGTAGTAAGGGCTAGGCAATGGGGGTTAAGTGACTTACCCAGGGTCCACAGGTAGGAAGTATCTGAGATCAGTTTTGAAGCTAGGACCAACCATCTCTAGGTCTGGCTCTCAATCTACTGAACCACCTAGTTGCCCAACAATTTATCTTTTCTATGATTTGTTCTTTGACTCAGTCATTATTTTTACTGAGTCTTATCAGTTTGGATCTATTGCTCAGGTTTTCTATATTGATTGAGTCTTTTTATTGAGTTCTGTTATGTAAAGGAGATGTATACTATTTTTCTCTTTTCATTTTATTTGTGATTTCTTTATGTCATTTTCTTTATGTTCCTGCCATATGATCAGCTTTTGTAAAGGTATTGTTTTCTGTGGTCCTAGAAGCAAAATATAGTCTCTCTCAGCATTATGAATTTTCATTATTTCCTTTTTTGAAATCATAATTGCAACTCCTTTTTTATGCAACCTACTGAAGCATAATCATTTTTTCTAGATTCTCATTATTATAATATAATAATAAATTATATATTAAGAATACATATCCTTACATTTTGAATATTTTTGTATATAGCAAATGATTGGGGGTTTTGTATATTCTATTCACTTTCATTTCATTGGGTAGTTTAATTCATATTGAGAGTTATAATTATTATGATGTTTGCGCTCTCTTCCCTTAAACTCTTTTAAATTCTTTTTCTCTTTACTCTTTTAAATTAGCATCATCCCTTGTGCCTTTTTTTCCCTGATCCTGGTCTCCCATAGATTCTCTGTCCCCTACCTTTCCCTTATTACCAAGCTAATCCTAAAATCCTTCACTTTCCTTTTTTATTTCTACCTCATTTCTTTTCTCTCCTAGTTCTTCTGTTTCTCTCCCCAATCATTCTGCAAGTTCTTGAAATCACTTCATTGTCATTCCTACTGATCTCTTTGAATTTGTTTCATGCATTTATTTTAATATTTATTTATTATGTGAATTTATTTTAATATTTTCCTTTCTTTGGGATTAAAAATTTTCTTTTCCCACTAGTTCTTATTCATGGCTTCAGCATCTTAATTGTTTACTCATTTTTGTTCTTTCTCAATTTCTTTGTTAGTTTCCCTATGATCCCCTTTCTATAATCAGTCTTCTTCTAAGAAAGCCCATCTCTTCTGTATTATATAACATTGAAGCATCCCCCACATTCTTGAGCCCCTTCCACCATACTGTAATCAATTCTGATTAATTCATGGACTTTCACTCACTAAGGAGATGGAAGTTAGAGCAGATTCTGCCATGACCATATTGAGACTGAGAAACAGAATCAGTATGGTGAGCAATCTGGTAGGGTGAAGCATGAGGTATGTGGTTAGCATAACTAGAGAGAATAAGCAATTTTTTTCTGTTGGGTCTGGCTAGTTGACTTAATACATGCTTGCTGGGGACCAATTTCCTTGCTTCTATTCCTAAAATTGTTACTTTTATTATTCTGTTACCTTTTATGTACATGTTACATGCATGTTACAGATGGCAAAAGGATGCTAGGCTTAGAAATGACTTCTCACTCCATTATCTTTCTAGGAATTCCTGAATCTCCCTTTGGTCTCTTTAATGAGGAGAGATTTCCTTGACAAGGTAATCATTGTGGCCCTTCATTCTGGCACTAACCACTGACTAGATCTGAATCTGTCTGATGATACCTTGGCCTAGGAATCATTTAATTAAGTCTACTGTGATGATGTAACTGCCCCAGTTAGTTCCTCAGTAAGTCAATACCTAAGATCTTTTTTTATTTAAAATTTTTATTTTCCCCCAATTACGTGTAAAAATTTTCCAACATTTTTCAAAGAATGTTGTTGGTTGTCTCTCGAACCAAGGATGACGATTGTCTTTGTGCGTTTTTGTGCACAAAGACACCTGTGCATGAAGATTTAAGTGGAAAAGTCGATGCACAGAGACAGTCCCACTCTCTCGGCTTTGGAAGCCTGGGTCCATTGGCACGAAAAGTCGTTACACCTGGAGACTTCCTCAGCTGCATTGGATGGCCGTGTTGTCTTTTGTGCTCCATCACGCCCTGAGCACTCCACAGTGCCTTGCTGCGTCGCCCTCTCAGCCGTTGAACCTTCTTGTTGGTTTCTTCCGCCTGTTCCGCCGAAGCAGTCTTCACATGCTGGGTGAGCAAAGCCCTGGTTCACCAAGGGTCGACTACCCTCACAAGGTTTAGCCAGCCTGAACGAAGCCGTTCAAAGAACACTGAGTCTCAAAATCTCTCCCTCCCTCTTTCCCTACCCCAAAGCCCCCACTCTCTTTGAGATGGTTAGCAATATCATATATATTTTATATATGCAATCATGTAAAAAATTTTTCCATAGTATTCCTTTTGTGGAAGGAAATTCAAATAGAAAAAAAAATTTAAGAAAGTGACAAAAATTCACTTTACTCTGGATTCAGACTCAGTTCTTTCTCTCTGGAAGCATATGGCATTTTTTAGCATTAGTCCTTGAGGATAGTTTTGGATCATTGTATTCCTAAGAATAGTTATTCATACTTCTTCATTGTAAAGTACTCCTCTCAAGCACAATGTCCTCCTTGTTCTGCTTATTTCACTCTGCTTCAGTTCATTTAAGTTTTTCCAGGTTTTTCTGAGCTCCTCCTGCTTGTTATTTTTTTTTTTCACTTTAAACATTATTTTATTTGGTCATTTCCAAACATTATTCATTGGAAACAAAGATCATTTTCTTTTCCTCCCCACCCCTTCCCACCACCTCTCCCATAACTGACGCACGATTCCACCGGGTATCACATGTGTTCTCTGCTTGTTATTTTTTAAAGTACAATAGTATTCCATTACAATCATATTAACTTACTGAGCCATTTCCCAATTGATGGGCATTTCCTCACTTTCCAGAGCTTTGCCTCCCTAAAAAGATTTGCTTTAAATATTTTTGTTCATATAAGTTCTTTTTTGATTTTTTATCTCTTTGGAACCCAAACCTAGTAATGGTACTCCTGAGTCAAAGGACCTACTGTTTTATAGCCCTTTGGGCACAGGTCTAAATTGCTCTCCTGAGTGGTTGGATCAGTTCTCAGCTCCCCAACAAGGCATGCCATATCCCCTCCGTGTTTTATCATTTTCTTTTTCTGCCATAATAGCCAGACTGATAAATATTTAAGGTTTTAAAAAATATATTTACATGTTTTATTTACAATTTCCTCCCAACAGAGCAGCCTTGCTATTACTATATTTCTAACGCTTAGCAATGAACTCCTACAAAAATAAAGCTAAGCGTTTACAGCAACTTTGTCAATGCCTAACTAAAACCTTTCTAGCTATTTAAAGGACTTTTCATTTGCCAAGGTGCTCATTTCAACAAAATGCCCTGTCATCTGGAGAGAGGTACATTCTCTCACTGAAGATATCCAAATAACCCACTTGGAATTGGCCTTTAAAAAGGGAGGCTAGAAGTAAATAGAATTAGAACTAAAACAAAGAGAAGCATATTGGAGACATAGGGACTCTAGTTACACGAAAGGAAGCATGTACAGTCTTCTACAACAGCACCTCCAGGGAAGAATGGGCATTAAGGAGCCAGGTGGCCCCAGAAAAGGAGGAAAACACATCCTCCCAGTGATGGTAGCTGACTAAGACAGTGTCTAAGTGGTGAAGCATTCAAGTCAAGCTGGGAGCAGCAGAAACTAAAGCTAGCAATAGTCAATGGCAATAGAGAAGAAAAAGAAATGTTGAACATAGTAGCAGAAATTTCTGTGCAATACCAAGTTATGGACAAGATCTCCAAGACCCAGTGGAGAAGTTTCCATACCAAGCCTGGACAATTAATAGCAAGGACCGAGCCACAGTGGGGAGAAGCCAACTTGGACTTTGCTTTCATTCGTAGTGTGAATTATGAATTGTACATTGCTGATTTGCCCCACTGCACAGGCACTTTCAGCTGGACACTCTTTGCTGCTTAAATATTCTTGCTGCTTCACAATATCTGTGCCAAATTTTCTCCAGACTCAAGTCTCCGATATCGTCCCAAACCTACTGCATTCTTCTGAGATGATCTCAACTCCTACTTTACTGAGAAGATAGAAACCATCTGGCAATGTATTGAAGCTCTTTCTTTTTTATATACATATATCTACATATTTCTGTTTTTATTGCATACTTTCCTTTCTCCTGCTTGGATTAAACTACAAGATGTTTCTCCTCCTTTCTAAAGTTAGACTGTACCCTTGATCTCATCTACTGCAACTTCCTAAAGTAATTTATTCCATCAATCAGCCCATCCCTTCCTAGGATGCAGATTATTTTTTGTCTTTGCACTTCCAGAGCCTAACATAATTCCTGGCACATAGGAAGCACTTAATGCTTATTTTATTGAATTAAATTGATTCATAACTCTCTTCTCCTGCAGACTCTTTCTCTACCTAAAGAAATGAATAGAGGGGGCAGCTAGGTCGCTCAGTGGATTGAGAGCCAGGTCTAGAGATGGGAGGTCCTGGGTTCAAATCCAACCTCAGACACTTCCTAGCTGTATGAACTTGTAACCAATACATAGTTTTGATTGTAAAGTGGAAGTTAAGGGTTTAAAAGTAAATAAACAAACAAATAAACAAGAAATTAATAGGTTCCCTCTATCCTGGAAAGAAACAAAAATAAAAATTTCACTAGACTCTATTGTCTCTCCATCCTTGCTATTCTCATATCTTCCTCTTTCCTTTCACTGTCAGCATATAAATAAGAAGCAAATAACTAATATTTCTATTTCCTCATCACCCAAACTCTTTAACCTTCTAATCAAGTTTACATATTACTAAAATTGTCCCTTAAAGATGTCACAAATTCAAAGCACTTTTCTCAATCACCATTCCCCTTGGTCTCTTTATACCATTTAACATGTTGATCATATTTTCTGTCTTGGATGTCCAGATTTTTTTATCAGACCTTCTCTGTCTCCTTCACTGGTTTCTCTTCCTTTACCTGCCCTTTTACCTTTAATTTGGGAATTAAAGTGGGAATGAAAGTAATAAAAAGTGGGAATGAAAGTAATTCCCTAAAGTCATGCCTCTGTCCTCTATTCTCCACCCTTTACCTACTCTACCTTGATAATCAAATCATTGATCACATCTACAATTCCCAAATTGATTTACTCCAGGTATAACCTCTCTCTTGGGCTTATCTAACTTCTAGCCTGACATTTCTACTTAGATATCCTACTACTATATCATAATCAAATAAATGTAACTCCCTTTCAACTACTTAGTCTTCTTCAAAAACTTCAAACTAGGTATTCCTAACTTTACTTTTTTTAGTGGCAAGTCATTCTTTTTTAATATACTTTTTATCTTATTTCTTATAAATTAACATTTTGTTCAAATCTGTTCAAATCTGACACTTCCTAGCTGTGTGACCCTGGGCAAGTCACTTAACCTCCATTGCCTTGCCCTTCCCATTCTTCTGCCTTGGAACCAATACATGATATTGATTCCAAGATGGTGGATGAGAGATTTTTTTAATTAACACTTTTTTTCTGTCCTCATACTTCCCCAATTGAACAAAGAAAGAAAAATAAAGTACTGTAATAAATATGCATAGTCAGAAAAAATGAATTCTTTCATTGTCCACGTTTAAAATGTAGGTTTCATTCTTCCTCTTGGTTCATCACTTATCTTTCAGAAGATAAGGAGCATGTTTCAACATAAAGTCTGAAATTGTGGTGGTTCATTGCATAGAATTCTTAAGCCTTTCAAAGTTTCTGGTCTATACAATGCTATTATTATTTTAGAAATTGTAATTCTGGTTCTGCTCACTTCACTCTCCATCTATTCATACAAGTCTTGCTAGGTTTCTCCAAAACCATCCATTTCATCTTTTCTTATGGTATTAAACAACACTGATAATCTTTGTCTTGTCAAGTCATTCCCAAACTGACAGGTTCCTAGTTCTTTACTACTATGAAAAGAGCTGCTATCCTAGGTGATGAGCCTCTCCATATTTAGCTATGCTAGTCCTTGGAAAGCAGACATAGTCTACAGCTAAGGTCATACTTTTAAGTCTTTACAGCATAATAGAACTTACCAGGGATGACATACACTTCTTAAAACCAAGACTGTTTCCATGTCATGATGAAGCATCAAATAGGATTTTGTGAACTATAACTATTACTTGACTCAATTTGGAGGGTATAAAAATGTTTGACTTCCTTAAATGTGCTCTAAAATTGCCATATCCCTAGGGAAATTCAATATTACCAATACCCCCTTGCAATAATATTTGTGAATTCCACTAATATATGCCAAGCTCAAAGGTGTTCTGTGGCCAAATTAGTTTGGGAAACAATAGGATGAGGTATAGACTCCTTAATTTGACATTCTAGGCCCTCTTGTGTGATAAAGGGATCATATGGGGAACAAGAGGAGCCCTCTAGAAAAAGAGAATGAGCTCCCTCACATTCTGCTTCTTAGAAAGGTCTGTGACCCTTCACTAATAGAAAGAAAAACTTAGAAGGGTATAGCAGAGTCGTACTGGCAAAAGGTCTTCTCACAGACCTTAGCCAGGGATGAGAAGCTTGAATTACAAGAGCATCATCTTATAACTTTATATATAATCAGACAAAGGGTTGTGTTGGTCAGTGCTACTTAGAATAAAGAAGAGATTTTTTTAAATTATTTGTAATTCATATGGAAAAACTTGCTCTTAACTCTGAAAGAAATCAAGGCTCTTAATACCTAGGAAAGTATAGTCAAGTCAGAAACATGGACTACTCTATCAGTTGTTTGATCTAAAACTCTTTCCCTATCCATAACTGTGAAAGGTATTTCCTTCCATTCTCCTTTAATTTGCTGATAATGTAACTTTTTATAAACAGTTCCTTTTTCCATTTAGAACTTATTTGGGTATTTACTGTAAGTTATTGGCTTAAATCTAATTTCTGTCAAACTAAAATCCATTTTTCTCAGCAGTTTTTGTCCAATAGAGAGCCTTTAACCCAGTATATAAGGTCTCTGGTTTATTGAAATATAAGCTACCATGTTCACTCATTTTTTTTAATGTTATGAATTTCATACATTCAGCTGATCAGACAGGCAACCTGGGCAGGCAGGTGGCAAGTAGGCAAAGCACTGAATCCAGAGTCAGGAAGAAAAGAATTCAAACATTTAATAGTTGTGTTATTAACGGTAGCACCAAAAAAAGTAAATTAATTTAGGCATTTTGATTTTTATCATATTGACATGGTCCAAATGTGAGCATTTAATAGTTATTTATTAGCTTTATTGTAGTTGTTTCCCTGCTGTTCCTGTGTATAGACTTAAAAAGATTTTATTCTGCATTTATTTTAAATGCTTTTCTTTTCCTGTCTTTTATTGCTGAGCTTTGTCGGTAACATGCAGAAAGCTTGATTCTTTTTTTCTCTAAGTATATTTTATATCCTATTACTTTGATGAAGTTATCTGAAATGATGAAACGATAATATTAATTTTAACTGAATTTATAGGGTTCTTTAAGTAAGTCATCATGTCATCTGTAAAAGGGGATACTTTCATGTCATCTCTGCCAATTCCTTCAGTTTCTTTTTCTTATAGCTAGTATCTAGAATTACACCAAATAATCATGGTAATAATACAAATCCTTTCCTTAACCTTGATCTTATTAGAAAGACTTCTACTGCTTCTGCAGTACATCTAATTTTGGCTGTTGGTGTTGGTTACTATTTACCATAATAATGAAGATTGATTTATTCCTATGCTTTTTAATGTTTTTAGTAGAAATATTTGTTGTATTTTGTCAAAAAGTTTTTCCCAGTGGTGGAAGCCAAGAAGACAGAGTAGCTGCATGGAACGATGGAACCACTCTGAGAATCCTCTCAAACCAATCTTTCAATAACTCCTAAAAATGAATGCTGGAGTCATGGAACCAACAGAAAATAACCTGCAGAAAATAACCTGAAAGGTATAGAGGGTCTATTTCACAGGTAAGAAGGGAACCAGAAGTAAAACTGCACAGAGGAGTGCAAGCTACCCATCCCCCACCTACTGCACCAGGTTCCAAACCTGGGCACAAGCCAACTTCAAGACCCCTAAGACAAGAACAGAGCACCCCATGCCCACACCTTGAAGTTCCATTCTCTGGCACAAGCTTACACTGAGGCCCCAAGTCAATGATACTTGGCCATTCAAGTCTGAGGTAAAGCCCCAACCCACAGGGCAAAGTAGCTCACAGTGCTTTAAGCCCTGCAGAGGAGGAAGAAATTGAATCAGCAATGAGAGGTGGCTTCCAGAAGGCTATCCTCCCACCTAGAAGAACTGAAACTTGTAGAAATTCAGAACTACAGCTGAGGGTAACAGCAAGGAAAAACAGAAGTTTAAGAGAGGCAAAAGAAAAATAGGGAAAAGATATTAATTGAAAGTAAAGCAAAATAGAGAAATTGTCATGATTCCTCTACTTTTCAACATTGCATATTATCGTTGGGGGGGAGGGGGCGATAAAAAGCTATGAAATTGTTTAACCTACTTTGAAACCAAAGAAGCAAAACTGTGTAATGGAGTTTTGTTGTTGTTGTTTTAAATGCACATTCTTTATGTATTTTTATTTAGTGTTTTCTCATTCATAATTTTCTTTGCTGTCTAGCATGATCTGCAGGACCTATAATCTTTGAACTACTTTCATACCTCATGTTTTTATCCAGCACTTTTATTGTAATATGTATTAGTCTGTGAACAATGTTAAATAATAAGAATGAATAGCTGGTGTGGGTAGAGTTGAGCTAATGTACTATGCACTAGGAGAAAATGAAATGAGCCATCTTTTGTTTATTTAAAATGGTATTCTGAATTTTGTATGCAGAAGACATTTTGTTACATTGTAGATTTTAATGTATTTAAGAAATGCAACATGCAGATTTAAAAAGGGGGGGGGGGAAGAAAGTAAAGCAAAAACAAAAAAACAGCTAAAAAAGCAGAATTGGTCAAATGGAAAAAAGGCACAAAAATCCAATGAAGAAAAGAGTTCCGTGAAAAGTAATATTGACCAAATGGAAAAAGAAGTTCAAAAGGTCATTGAAGAAATCATTCTTTAAGAATTAGAACTGGGTGAATAGAAACTAATGACTTCATGAGATATTAAGAAACAATAAAACAAAATCAAAAGAATGAAAATAATAGAAGAAAATATGAAATATCTCATTGAACAAACAAATGACCTTGAAAATAGATCCAGAAGAGACCATATAAGAATTATTGGACTGTCTGAAAGTCATGATAAAAAAAAGCCTATACATCATATTACAAGAAATTATCAAAGAAAACTGCTCTGATATTCTTGAACAACAGGGTAAAATAGAAATTGAAAGAATCCACACAAGAGCTCTTGCAATAAATCCCCAAATGACAACTTTCAGGAATATTATAGCCAAAATCAAAAGTTCCCAGGCCAAGAAGAAAATACTGCCAACAGCCAGAAACAATTCAAATATCATGGAGCCACAATCAGGATGACACAGGGTTTGGCAGCTGCTACACTGACGGATTGGAAGGTTTGGAACATGATATTCTGGAAGGGAAGGGAGCTGGATTTACAACCAAGAATAACCTACCCATCAAAACTAATGATATTCTTTCAGGGGAAGGAAGTAGAAGATGTTTGAAAGATGAGGAAGAGGAAAAAAATGAGATTATTGCCTGATGGACAAATGAAAATTATTGACAATAACTCATTGCAATGACTTTTGGGGTCTCAAGGAGATAAGCTAATAATAAATTTATCAAGAAATGTCTGGAGCCCCTCCTAGTGAAATAATGATCATCTTGTCAGGAAAGGTTTCTAAGATTGTATTCAGTCGAGGCCCTGCTGTTGCAGTTATGGAAGGTTCATTTGGTAGATCTCCACTTCCCAAGCCAAACTCATACCCAATGGCCCATCAGAAACCCCTCAAAAAATGGAAGCCTGAACAAATCCAATCAATCATCATAGTCAACATTCCTTTTACTTTTTCACCCCAAAGGGTTATTTAACCAGAAGACTATTTAACTTGCAAGGCCACATCAGTGTGTTTCCCACCATGACTATCAATTTATATCAATTAGTCAGTCAAACTTTATTAGCTTTTAGAAAGAGATATTTAGTTTAGTTGGTACAAAAATCCAACCCAAGAGTCCAGAGAATGACACACTTTGCGACATTACAAAGAAAGACGACTCATGATTAGAGCACACATGACAAAGATGTAATTCATAGTTCTTGATTGCTGAAAGTCCTTTTCTCTGTTTTATGGAGTGAATAAGAAGTTCCCCTTAAATATGGTGTACCTTTTTTTAATGGCTTTTTGTAGTGTTGTAAATGTTCATCCAGCTTCTCCCTGACTCTCAGTATAGACATAGCCACCAGCGACTGCTAACCCAGGCATTTTTTGCACTTAGTATAAAGCTTATGATTGACTGAAACTAAATCCCATGACTAAATTTGATTGAGATATTCTCACTTTATTTATCAGAGCATCTTCTTACTTACATTAAGTGGAATGGTATGACTTAATTTTTTTATTCAACCAACCATATCCTTACATTGCTATCCAAAATTATTCTAGAATGCAAGGAAAAGCGTAAGCAAAAATTTTGGAATGGATATAGTGATTAAGCACAGTTCGTGAACCTTACTTTTATGTGAACCAGACAAAGGAAAGCTAAATTCATACTCATTCACACTCACACACACACACACACACACACACACAGAATTTAATGTAGAAATACATTAAATTCAACTGGAAAAAAAGCAGAGACAGAGAAAGAAAGGGAGAGGGTAAAGAAAAGAGAGTCACCAGATAATCACAAGAAAAACAAACTTTGACTTCAAAGGGAGAATCATAAAAGGAAGAATAAAAATAGAGAAAGAAAAAGAAAGAGCCAGAGATTAGGCTAGTTAAGAAAGGAGTGGTAGGAGTAGAAGTAAAAATAAACAATCAAATACAAGTGTTGATCAGATTTTTGTCTTTGGATCTCTTTGTTCTTTAAAAAGAGGGAGATAACAGGAGAGAGGAAAATGTGTAAGTGGATACAGTGGAGGCAACTACAAAATTAAGGAACATAAATATGAAAGGGATAAATCCATAAAACATAGAAGGGTTGTAGAATGGCTTAGGATGCAGAATCTAACAATAAGTTATTTACAAGATACTCTTTAAAGATTCACATGTAATTAAAATGATGGGCAAGGGCAGAATTGATTCAAAAGAGTAAAAGTTGATGAGTAAAACTAACTGCTGGTTGTTTGAAAAACTAATAAAATCAATAATGTGTTAGTTAATATGATTTTTTAAAAAGGAGAGACAAATTGTGAATGTTTTTAAAATGAGAAAAGAATATTCATATCAAAAGAAAAGGAAATTATTAGAAATCACATGGCCTAGATGTATGCCCCTCCCAAAGTGATATCTTAAAGTAAAATGAGTGAATGTGTACAAAAGTATAAGATACCCAGAATAAAATTAGGTAATTTAAATAACTCAGTTTCAAAAAAAGAAGTTGTAGAAGCCATAAATGAACTCCTAAAAAAAAAACCCTAGGACAGGAAGAATTTACAAATTAATTCTATCAAGCATTCAAAAAATAATTCCACTATTACACACATTGTTTGCAAAAATAGGGAAGAAAGACCTGTTAGAAAAAAATATTACCTCATTACCTATTTCTCAGAGAAAAATTAAACAGAAAGAAAATGAAATCACTATCATTGATTAAAAAAGAATAAAATATTAGCAAAAAAGTTATTCAATATATTAAAAAGTCTGTACACTATGAAAATGAATACACTATGTATTCATACAAAGAACACAATTTTGGTTTAATATTAGGGAAACTGTCAACATAATAGACCATATTAATACCAAAAATAATCATGTAACTATATCAGTGGATTAAAATTTTTTTGAAAAAATTCAATAACTTGCTATGTTAAAAATATTTAAAAATTTAGGAATAAATGTATTGTTCCTTAATGTGGTAAATAAGATCTATCTAAAACCAAGCACTGGAATTACTTTTGGGGGGGTATTACTTTTTTTTTTAAACCCTTACCTTCCTTCTTGGAGTCAATATTGTGTATTGGCTCCAAGGCAGAAGAGTGGTAAGGGCTAGGTAATGGGGGTCAGGTGACTTGCCCAGGGTCACACAGCTGAGAAGTGTCTGAGGCCAGATTTGAACCTAGGACCTCCAGTCTCTAGGTCTGCCTCTCAATCCACTGAGCTACCCAGCTGCCCCCTTCTGCCTCCTTTCTTAAAGGAGATAAGGAACAGAAATTCTAAGGGAGCTTAAGGGGAAAGGCAGTTGCCCTCTCTCACCCCACATGCCATGTAAGCCATGAGTATACAGCATCTACTGTCTATTGTGTCTTTATTATTGCCTGATCTTGGGCAACTGAGTAACCAGTGACAAAACTGACCAGGTTAGGACATTATCTTGTGAAATACAAAGGGTCAAAAATTCCAAAGGTCTCATGAGCATTTGAAGTAGTCTTCATTGGAGCAGTACATGCACTGATAGCAGAGAGATATACCAAAGAAAGAGTTTCAGAGAGATATTGCATGTCCCGTAGACAGGTCAGCTATATACTATGCAAGGGCTTTGGAGCTTTATTTGGAAAACTTCATAAGGACTCATTGAAGGAAGAAAAGGACTTCCATGGGCAGGAATTGCTGTACAATTTCTCTACATGTGTTCTTCATTATGTTTTCCCAAGGACTTGGTATGAGCAAAAAAGCTAGCATCCCTTGTTTGTTTGGGAGGGAAAGCATGCTTTATTCCAACAGTTCTTATTATTCTACTTTAGTAATATCATTTCTAAAAGGCAATCAAGGTTATTGGCTGATAGTTAATAGGGATAACATTGGTGAGGGCTCCTAAGTGACTGTACTAGAAATCTGGTTTCCTCCCATAACTCTAAGATGTCTCTAGGGATCCTGCCTGACAACTCAAATAGGTGTGTCAAGGAAGCTCATCCCCTCTTCCTCCTGAGTAACTTTACATGTCTATCAAACATTCCTGACATACTGCAGTTGCTCCAGGGTTGCGTCAATGTACCTTCTGTTAACAAAAGTTAAGGTTTGGGGCAGAATCGGGAGAACCATGAGAGAACGGCAAGAGAATTAAGGGAGAAGTGAGAAGATGCAGTGCAGGCAGGTGAGGGAAATGAAGAAGATACATGCAGGCTGGGCACCACATGGTCAGGTTCATAGGAACGTTGTCTACCCTTCCAATAAACTTTATAAAATATATATATGTATATATATGGGTATAAATATTATTTTAATTATTATAGATGGCAAAAACATTGGTCTAAGAATAACCCTTAATTTTCTTGTGAGAGAAGTTTTGAGTCTTAAGTAAGATAGAAGCCACTTTCGTTAGCTGACCTGCCTTCATATGCAAAACAAACCTTGGCAGAGAGGGAACAGGCTGCTATTTTTCCCGGATTGGATCACATTGGATTGGTGAGAAAAGCTCCTTCCCTGGTGGCATCCCCTCCCACTCCCCACCACACCCCATTTTCAGCTTTAATAAGGGTGAAGGGGCCTTTTTGCCCATACAGAATCAAATGGGTTTTAGGACCCAACAGGAACTCCTACTCTTTTATTCTCCACAGCAGGCAAGGTCCTAGAGTTCCTTCTTTCAGCCTAGTGCAATGCAGGGTGGGTGGACCCCTTGAATGGATCCTGGAGGTCCTTCCAGTCTATGGAATAGAGTTAGGGGCTCCCTGGGGCAGTCCCGAAGCAGAACTGGGGAACCAGGGAGGAAAGATGCTGCATTATATTAAAGGGCAAGATCCTGTGGGCATGAAAAATGCAGACTCCTGTTTCTTCTCAGCCTCTTGTACTCTCCCCACATGTCCTCTCCCCCCCCCCCAACTGACCCAACTCATTTTGGACAAGAGTGGGGTGGTAAAGGCCAGGGCCCCCTCACAGAATGGCCCTTACAGACTGGGGAAACAGCGCACAGGGGTAGGCTCCCCCCATTCCAAACAGGATTGAGTTTTGTTTAAATCAAGGGGCACTAGGACCCAACAGGTCTTTCCCCAAGAGTCACACCCACTGGACCACTGCAGCACGGACCTGCTCAGAGTCACTCATTAAATTAATTCTGAGGGTCCTTCCAGGCTGTGCACTAGGGTTAGGGGCTCCCTGCCCCCCCCCCCCCGCCCCAACTTTGAAAACACGTGGCTGTTCCAGAGTGTAAAAATAGACTGGAATCCAGGACTTCAATCCCCAGAAATCCTTGCTCCACTTCCCCAGAATGCCCTCTAATCTCACTGAATTCTCACCTGGGCAGAGAGCAAGATGGGGTATTTAAACCTGGTTGTGAATAGGCTCGGGCTCTTTTTACTTCCATGTCAGAGCACACGTGGCTCTCCACCTAGCAGGCAAGATGTGAGTGGTCTTGAATAGGCTCTCTGGGCCTAGACACATGTTTTTCTTACTTGTGTTTTCTTTATATTTTAATCTTTAATAAACCTCATAAAAATATAATACTTCTTGCAGAGAGAAACTAATTTCTATCTTGCCTCAGTCCCCCCTAAATTTTAATTTTTACAGTTGGCGACCTAATGGGAGAAAAGACTCTCAATTTTTTTAAAGAAGGATAGCCTAGATAATGATTTTTAAGCCATGTTTCTCCAAGATGCTTTTTTAGAAAACCATCTTGATCAGCTCCTGCCTGCAGCCCCAGATCCTGACCTCTCTCCGTCCTAACGTGGTCCCGGCCCTGCCCACCCCAGCGGCCCTTTCCGACTCTGGCTCCTGCTCCTGGCCTCTCACCTGGTGCCCGATCTCCCGGCCCTGCCTGCCTGTTTCTGTGCCCCGGACCCACGAGTGCAACCCCAGCCGGCTCATCACCCAGATCCTTGGAGCAGATCGCTCAGGACTCATTTCTACCAGCTGATAACAGGAATATTGGCTCCACGTGGGCGGATCGGAGTGTAGGAGGGAAGAGAGAAAAGGGAGAGGAGAAGAGACAGACTTTTCCAAACAGGAACTTAAAAGCAATGGGCTATTTAAAAAGATACCTTTTGACTGTTCTGATAATTTTATTGACTTGACTTCACCTGCATGTCAGGGAAAAAGATTCAACTTTAACTTTGAAGTTGCAAATGGGTGGCTCAGCGAACTGAGAGCCAGGCCTAAAGACATGTGGTCCTGGGTTGAAATCTGGCCTCAGATACTCCCCAGCTATGGGGCTCTGAATGGGGCCCTTAACCCCCATTGCTTAGCCCTTACCACTCTTCCTTCTGACAATAGACATTTAAATGGATAAGAACCCAAGGAACTTGAGGACTGGAGGTTATATATTCAAAGGCATTTCAGACTCCAATGGTTTATACAAATCTCTGTATTCTATTGCATTTTACCATTTGTTTTGTTTAAGATATAACTTTGTGATTTTAAGTTCATATGTTACTGGGTTCAATATTATTCTGTTACACTGAATCATTTTAATGTACTGGGTTAACTACTGTTAAATTCTGTTGTTCTCCCCTATAACTGTGCTGAACAAATATTATTGAATAAGCCCATATATGAAAAACAGCTTTTTTCTATTTTTGACTTTGTAAAGTGTCACATAGAGGATAGATGGACTTCAGAACTGGTTACAATTGCTATAACAACCTTTGGAAAATTTAATGTGCTAAATATCTCAAATGATTTTAAGGGTTTTTTAAACATGAATTTTGTAATTTTTTTTAACAATCTCTGGTTATTTTTGCCTGCCCCTAACATGAGGTGTAAGGCCCATAGCTGAAGTGAAATACAATTATAACCCCCAACCTTCCCGCATTTCTAAATATGTGAATGGAAGTTGGGGCAGTTAATCTCAGGGCATTTGTACCCCTAAAAAGACTCCAAAAAAGGAGCACCCCTTTATTTCTACTCTTCAGCTCACTACTTAACTTCCACCAGAATCATATATAGATTTCTTGATTATGTTCTTAACCCAAGATAAGTTTTACCTTGTTTTAAAAATATGTTTATTACCAAGGCTGAAAGATTGCTACATTTGTAAAAAATTGTGACAAATATCCATCAATTCATAGTTTTTTAAAAATGCCATACAGCAACTTATGTGAAATATGAAACTGTGGTACCTTTCTATAGTCCTGGCTACTGACTGGGTAAATTCATCATTGCTTAGATCATTTTGGTTGGGCTAAGACTTTGATAGTCTATATTTTCATTCAGTATTTTCTTTTTTTTTTATTTTTCTGATATCTTTTTCATTTCTCTTACCAATTGATTCATATACCTCATACCTCAGCCATGCATCCCTAAGTGATCCTGTATTTTTCAATCACCCACAACATGGGGAAATGTAAAAAAAAAAATTATTATTTAAATTGCAAAGTTTAAATTCTTTTTGAGAAGAATTTTAGGTAAAGAAAGAGGATACCTCTCTGAATCCAGAAACTGAACTGTTGGAGAAGAATCTATGAGGAAGCCTCCAGACCACAAGTGCACAAAAATGAACTTTGGGTGTGGTTGATTGAACATTTATTTGTATGTATACTTTCATGCCAAAGGGGACTGCCCCCTAACTGACTTTTTGTCAATGTGACCAGCAATTATTGGTTTTGGTTTTTTTCCCCTCTTATCCTCACATTATTGTAATCTTTAAGTTGATTATGTTTTCATGATCCTTTTGGGGGGAAAATTATTTTTTTCCAAAAATGATCACACGGAGAAATGTAAAAAAATAGACTTGAATCCAGGACTTCAGTCCCCAGAAGCCCTTGCTCCACTTCCCCAGAATGCTTTGTAATCTCACTGAAAACCTCACCTGGGCTGAGAACGAGATGGGGTACTTAACCTGATTGCAAAGGCTTTTGTACCTCTTTTCTTCCCTGTTTTCTGCTTGCAAGCAGATGTGGCTCTTTTGATAATGTAGGTGAGGTTGTTTCTAGGCCTCTCTGTGGGCCCAGACACGTGTTTTCTTATTCTGTAATTTCTTTAATCCTCAACCTTTAATAAATATCATAAAAATATAATACTCCTTACAGAGAGAAACTAATTTCCCATCTCGTTCTCGGCCCAGGTGAGGTTTTCAGTGAGATTACAAAGCATTCTGGGGAAGTGGAGCAAGGGCTTCTGCGGATTGAAGTCCTGGATTCAAGTCTATTTTTTTACATTTCCCTGTGTGATCATTTAAGGAAAAAATTAATTTTTTCCCCAAAAGGATCATGAAAACATAATCAACTTAAAGATTACAATAATGTGAGGATAAGAGGGGAAAAAAACCAAAACCAATAATTGCTGGTCGCACTGACAAAAAGTCAGATAGGGGGCAGTCCCCTTTGGCATGAAAGTATACATACAAATAAATGTTCAATCACCCTCTTAATGGGGGAAATGTAAAAAATATCATTATTTCAAATTGTAAAGTTTAAATTCCTTTTTAGAAGAATTTTAGGTAAAGAAAGAGGATACCTCTCTGAATCCAGGAACTGAACAGTTGGAGAAGATAGCATGAAGAAGCCTCCAGACCACAAGTGCACAAAAATGAACTTTGGGTGTGGTTGATTGAACATTTATTTGTATGTATAATCCCATGCCAAAGGGGAGTGCCCCCTAACTGGCTTTTTGTCAATGCATCTAGCAATTATTGGTTTTGTTTTGTTTTGTTTTGTTTTTTTCCTCAATCTCAAATTATTATAATCTTTAAGTTGATTATGTTTTCATGATCCTTTTTGGGGAAACTTCTTTCCCCAATAACAATCAACTGAGGGTATGTAAAAATAGACTCGAATCCAGGACTTCAATCCCCAGAAATCCTTGCTCCACTTCCCCAGAATGCCCTCTAATCTCACTGAATTCTCACCTGGGCAGAGAGCGAGATGGGGTATTTAAAACTGGTTGTGAAGAGGCTTGGGCTCTTTTTACTTCCATTTCAGAGCACACGTGGCTCTCCACCTAGCAGGCAAGATGTGAGTGGTCTTGAATAGGCTCTCTGGGCCTAGACACGTGTTTTTCTTACTTGTGTTTTCTTTATATTTTAATCTTTAATAAACCTCATAAAAATATAATACTCCTTGCAGAGAGAAACTAATTTCTATCTTGCCTCAGTCCCCCCTGAATTTTAATCTTTACAAGAGTAAGGGATTTAACTCCATTTTTCTTTTCTCTTCTCCTTCCCCACCCTCAAACAGTCCTTAGACCTGGGCTAAGAGGAAGTGTTCTTTTGGAATTTGTTTCTTCAGACTGCATTTCTCTCTCCCTCCCCCACCTTCAAACTTTGCTTATAGTTTTTTTTGCATATCTAAAGTCACATTTTCTTTGGGAGTGCTCTCCTTCATTAGCATTTTAAAAGCCACTCAAAGTTTTCCTGGAACACTGTCTGTCTTTATTTAGCATATTAAAAGACATTTTTTTTCTCCCTTCTCTTTATCTGACTGCTTCTTAGACTGGTCTACCCACAGATGCCTTCCACTCTACATGCATTTATAGCATCACCCACTGTCAAGAATTAAAACTGCAGGAAAATAACAAAAAAGAATTCCTTTGCTACTGCTACTAGTGATCTAAAATAATGCTATTAAATTGAATACATTTAAATAAAAGAATTATTAATAGGAAATATTAATAATATTGAATTTAAATTAAAACCAAATTTATAAATTTGAACAAAGCTAACATTAAATCAAAGTAATTACATGTAATATTAAAGAATAATTTTAGAACACAATGGTATTAATAATACTAGCAATAACAATAATTATTAATTTTCAACAACCATTATTAGACATTATTATTAATTACTAATGGTTATTATTGATTATTGATACATGTTTATGGTTTTCTGGTTGTTAATTATTAATAAAAATAATTATAATAAATGCATATTATTGATTATTGATAATATCATCTATAATTAGAAGTGCATATTGTTGCTAACATCATTAATAATTATAATAAATGCATATTGTTATTGATCATTAATAGCAACAATTATTATACTGAATACACATTCTTTATTGATCCTATTGCTGTGCAATGATAACTGTTCCCTTACATTAGCCTTTTTTTTTTAACCTTCTCTTATTGCCTTCCATAACAACATTGAATAATTTTGTGTCTCCATTTTTTTTTTTGTTTTAGGAACTTTTCATTGTTTAAGCTGATCCTTTAGCAATACTCAAACTAGCTTAAATAGGACATAAAGACTAGACAATATGGGAAATACTGCAACACATCAAAGGAAACTGGGAAATATTCCTCCTGATTCAGCCCTGTATAAATTTTTAAATTCCTGGATTGATCCAAATTTGCCTAAGGAGAATTGGATGACAAAAAAAGAAGCTAAGAAGCTTTGTAAGGTATGGATGGACATTTCTTTTACCTGGCCAAAATATGGCTCTTTTGACTTCAAGATCTTAAAGGATTTGAAGTTGGCAATTAAAAACAAAGAGTCCAAAGATTATTAATATTGGTACTTATGGGCATATCATGTTGATGAATCAACCATTCCCTCCACTGGGAAAAACACTTTTTCTTTGGAACCAATCCATTTTAGCTTAACTCCTTCAGTGAAATATAGCAAGAAACATGCTCTGTCTTGGGGGGGACTTCCAGGTAAGCATAGCAGCAATCTAGATGCAGAACGTTTCCCCTCCTCAGACACACTGATATAGATGGCCTAAAAAGACCCCCCAAAAAACCATTCTCATAAAAACAAAGGGTCTCTAGAGTAGGGTGCAGCATTGATGGTATGTAAGATTTGGGCATTTCCACACTATAAGGGAGTGAAAAAGTTCCCACTGACACTTGAGCTGATATACCCTCCCCCACCCCACCTACGGAGCCAGAGTTAGAGCCAGTGCTTGCCAGAATCAACAAGGGAGCGAAGGGCACCTCTGGAACAAGCAAGGGGCAGCTCTAGGTCTTGGGAGCTGACTAAAACCACCAAGGACCTACCCCTGAGAGCAGTTAAACTCAAAACCCTGGTGGACTGCCGGGGGAGTGCAGACCTTGGGTGCTCAGAGCCAGCGCGTGCCAGAATCAGTGAGTGAATGAAGAGCACCTCTGGAGCAAGCAAGGGGCACTTCTAGGTCTTGGGAGCTGACTAATACCACCAAGGACCTACCCCTGAGAACAGTTACACTCGAAACCCTGGAGGGCGGGCGGGGGAGTACAGACCTTGGGTGCTCAGAGCCAGTGTGCCAGAATCGAGTGAGCAAAGGGCACCTCTGGAGTGAGCAAGGGGCACCTCTAGGTCTTTGGAGTTGATTAAGACCATCAAGGACCTACCCCTGAGAGCAGTTACACCTGAAACCCCAGCAGATGGGGGGGTGCAGACCTTGGGCTCCCCCGAGAAGGTAGAGCAGCTGTGGAGATTTGAGAGGTTGCCTCAGGCAAAAGCCTTGTTCCTTAGCTCCAGACACAGAGAGCCTGCCCTCCTAACTCATATTTCTGACTGGAAAAGGAAGGGGAAACAACCATAGTGATGACAAACAGTGCCCAGGAACAACTTCCCAAGACCAAGAAAAAGAAGAAGAAGGGGTTGACCTTGGATAATTTTTATGGAGGAAAAATACAGACTACAGAAGAAATAGCAGTAGAGGAAATCCAAATAAATGCTCCAAAACCATCCAAAAGAAATGGAAATTGTCCACAAGCTCTGAAAGAATTTAAATTGGAGCTTATCAAAAAGATGGAAGCCTTCTGGCAAAAGAAATGGGAAATGGTTCAAAAAGAAAATAAAAAAATTACAGCACAAAACCAAAAAATTATAGCTGAAAATCAAAACATTAAAGCAAAAAACCAGGCCTTAAGGACCAGAATTGAGCAACTGGAAACCAATGATCTTGCAAAACAGCAAGAATTAATAAAGCAAAGACAAAAGACTGACAAAATAGAAGAAAACAAAAAAATATCTCACTGACAAGGTGACAGATCAGGAAAAGAGGGGAAGGAGAGACAATTTGAGAATCCTTGGTCTACCTAAAAACCAGAAATCAACAGAAATCTTGACATCATACTACAAGAAATCATCCAAGAAAACTGCCCTGATATTCTTGAACAAGGGGGCAAAATAGACATTGAAGGAGTTTATATAACACCCTCATACTAAATCCCCAAAAGAAAACTACCAGGAATGTAATTTTCAAATTTCAGAGCTTTCAAGCTAAGGGGAAAATTCTACAAGAAACCAAAAAGAGACAATTCAGATACCAAGGAGCACCAATTAGGATCGCAAAAGACCTGGCAGCTTCCACACTAAAGGACCACAAGTCCTGATATTGAGAAAGTCAAGAGAACTGGGTCTTCAACCAAGAATCACCTATCCATCAAAACTGACTATATACTTCCAGGGGAAAGTATGGGCATTCAACAAAATAGAAGATTTCCAAGTATTTGTAAAGAAAAGACCAGAACTAAGTGGAAAGTTTGATAACCAAACACAAAGAGCAAGAGAAACACGAAAAGGTAAATAAGAAAAAAGAGGGAAAAGGAGAAAAATGTTTTTTCTTTGTAATTCAAACTCTCTTCTTTAAGGGCTTCAATTAGATCAAATTATATATATTAATATATGGGGGAAATGTTATTTGTAACTCTCAAAAACTGTATTCATTATAATATTAATTAGAATAATCACCAAAGATTGGGGAATTAAGAGACATAAGATGTTATGCAGAAAAAGAAAAGGGGGGGGATCGAATAGGGTACCAAGAAATACTTGAAGAAATAAAATGAATACAATAATCTTTTTCACACAAAGATACACATTGGAAGGGGGGGAGAAGAATACTCCTATAAGAAGGAAAGGAAGAGAGTGCTAATAGATAATACTTAAACCTTACTCTCAGTGAAATGAACTCTGAGAGAGAAAAGCATCTAGATCCATTGGGATGTTGAATGCTATCTTATCCTACAGGGTAAAGGGGAAGTTAAAACTAAGGGTGGTAGGGGAGAGGGAGTACAAAAAGGGAGGGGAGGAGGGGGGAGGGAACTTAACAGACCCTGAAAAAAAGAAGGGAACAAAAAGGGAGGGGCCATAAAAGGAAGCATATCAAGGGAGAGGATTAGGGTGATTGATTAAAAGTAAACCACTGGTTTAAAAGGATATAGCAAAAGAAGAAAGGACAGAACTAGGAGAGGATATCAAAATGCTAGGGAATTCACAAATGACATAACTTTGAATGTGAATGGGATGAACTCACACATAAAACGTAGACAAATAGGAGAGCGGATTAGAATCCAAAACCCTACCATATGTTGTCAACAAGAAACACACCTGATGTGGGTAGATACTCACAAGGTCAGAATTAAAGATTAGAGCAAGACCTATTGGGCCTCAATTGATAGAAAGAGGGCAGGAGTTGCAATCATGATATCTGACAAAGCCAAAGTAAAAATAGACCTGATTAAAAGGGATAGGGAAGGTAAATATATCCTGATAAAAGGGAATATAGACAATGAGGAAATATCACTAATCAACATGTATGCACCAAATGGTATAGCACCCAAATTTCTAATTGAAAAACTAGTAGAATTGAAGGAGGAAATAGATAGTAAAACTATACTAGTGGGAGACCTGAACCTACCATTATAAATCTTAGATAAATCAAATCAAAAAAAAAAATAAGAAAGAGGTAAAATAGGTGAATGAAATCTTAGAAAAATTACAGTAAATAGATATATGGAGAAAAATAAATAGGGACAAAAAGGAATAAACCTTCTTTTCAGCAGCACATGGTACATTCACAAAGACTGACCACATACTAGGTCATAAAAACATGACTAACAAATGCAGAAAAGCAGAAATAATAAATGTAAACTTTTCAGATCATGAGGCAATAAAAATAATGATCAGTAAGGGTAAATGGAGAGCCAAATCAAAAATTAATTGGAAATTAAACAATATAATTCTCCAAAATCGGTTAGAGAACAAATCATGGAAACAATTAATAATTTCATTGAAGAAAATGACAATGATGAGACATCCTTTCAAAATCTATGGGATGTAGTCAAAGCAGTACTCAGGGGAAAATTTATATCCTTGAGTTCATATATTAACAAATTAGGGAGGGCAGAGGTCAATGATTTGGACATGCAAATCAAAAAACTTGAAAGCAAACAAATTAAAAATACCCAGAAGAAAACCAAATTAGAGATCCTAAAAATTAAGGGAAAAATTTTAAAAATTGAAAATGATAGAACTATTGAACTAATCAATAAGACTAGAAGCTGGTATTTTGAAAAAACAAACAAAATACACAAAGTACCAGTCAATCTAATAAAAAAAGGAAAGAAGAAAATCAAATTAACAGTATCATAGATGAAAAGGGAGAACTCACCTCCAATGAAGAGGAAATTAAAGCAATCATTAAAAACTATTTTGCCCAATTATATGGCAATAAGCATGCCAATCTAGGTGATATGAATGAATATTTACAAAAATATAAATTGCCTATATTAACAGAAGAAGAAATAGAATTCTTAAATAATCCCATATCAGAAAAAGAAATTGAACCGGTCATCAAAGAATTCCCTAAGAAAAAATCCCCAGGGCCTGATGGATTCACAAGTGAATTTTATCAAACATTCAAAGAACAACTAATCCCAATACTATTCAAACTATTTGACATAATAAGCAAAGAGGGAGTTCTACCAAATTCCTTTTATGACACAAATATGGTACTGATTCCAAAGCCAAGCAAGTCAAAAATGGAGAACAAAAACTACAGACCAATCTCCTTAATGAACATAGATGCCAAAACCTTAAATAGGACACAAGAAAAAAGACTCCAGCAAGTGATCCAGAGGGTTATTCATTATTATCAGGTGGGATTTATACCAGGAATGCAAGGATGGTTCAATATCAGGAAAACCATCCACATAATTGACAATATCAACAAGCAAACTGACAAAAATCACATGATTATCTCAATAGACACAGAGAAATCCTTTGACAAAATACAATACTCATTCCAATTAAAAACACTAGAAAGTATAGGAATAGAAAGGTCTTTCCTAAAAATAATAAACAGCATCTATCTAAAACCGTCAGCCAACATCATCTGCAATGGGAATAAACTAGATGCATTCCCAACAAGATCAGGAGTGAAACAAGGATGCCCATTATCACCTTTATTATTTAACATTATACTAGAAACACTAGCAGTAGCAATTAGAGAAAAAAAGAAATTGAAGTTATTAAAATTGGCAATGAAGTGACCAAGCTATCACTCGTTGTGGATGATATGATGGTCTACTTAAAGAGTCCTGGAGAATTAACTAAAAAGCTAGTGGAAATAATCAACTTTAGCAAAGTTGTGGGATACAAAATAAACCCACATAAGTCATCAGCACTTCTATTTATCTCCAACACATCTCAGCAGCAGGAATTAGAAAGAGAAATTCCATTCAAAATCACCCTAGACAATATAAAATACTTAGGAATCTATCTACCCAGAGAAACACAGGAACTATATGAACACAACTACAAAACACTTTCCACACAACTAAAACTAGATCTGAACAATTGGAAAAACAATAATTGCTCATGGGTAGGATGAGCCAATTTAGTGCCATACCCATCAAACTTCCAAAAAACTTTTTTACTGAAAATTAGAAAAAAACATAACAAAGTTCATTTGGAAGTACAAACGATCAAGGATATTCAGGGAAATAATGAAAAAATAAATAAAAAGGAAGTTGGCCTTGCAGTCCCAGATCTCAAACTATACTATTAAACAGGGGTCATCAAAACAATTTGGTACTAAGAGACAGAAAGGAGGTTCAGTGGAATAGACTTGGGGTAAGTGACCTTAGCAAGACAGTCTATGTGACAAGCCAAAAGATCCCAGCTTTTGGGACAAAAATCCACTATTTGATAAAAACTTTTGGGAAAATTGGAAGACAGTGTGGGAGAGATTAGGCTTGAATCAACACCTCACACCCTACACCAAGATAAACTCAGAATGGGTGAATGACTTGAACATAAAGAAGGAAACTATAAGTAAATTATGTTAACACAGAATAGTATACATGTCAGATCTTTGGGAAGGGAAAAAAATTTTAAACCAAGCAATACTTAGAAAGAGTCATGAAATGTAAAATAAATAATTTTGACTACATCAAATTAAAAAGGTTTTGTACAAACAAAACCAATGCAACCAAAATCATAAGGGAAATAAACTGGGAAACAATCTTCATAACAAAAACCTCCGACAAAGGTCAAATTACTCACATTTACAAAGAGCAAAATCAATTGTACAAAAAATCAAGCCATTCTCCAATTGATAAATGGGCAAGGGACATGAATAGGCAATTTACAGATAAAGAAATCAAAACCATTAATAAACACATGAAAAAGTGCTCTAAATCTCTTGTAATCAGAGAGATGCAAATCAAAACAATTCTGAGGTATCACCTCACACCTAGGAGATTGTCTAACATGACAGCAGAGGAAAGTAATGAATGCTGGAGGGGATGTGGCAACATGGGGGCATTAATTAATTGCTGGTAGAGTTGTGAATTGATCCAACCATTCTGGATGGCAGTTTGAAACTATGCCCAAAGGGCACTAAAAGTCTGTCTGCCCTTTGATCCAGCCATAGCACTGCTGGGTTTGTACCCCAAAGAGATAATATGGAAAAAGACATGTACAAGAATATTTATAGCTGCGCTCTTTGTGGTGGCAAAAAATTGGAAAATGAGAGGATGCCCTTCAATTGGGGAATGGCTGAAGAAATTGTGGTATATGTTGGTGATGGAATCCTATTGTGCTCAAAGTAACAATAAAGTGGAGGAATTCCATGGGAATTGGAACAACCTCCAGAAAGTGATGCAGAGCGAAAGGAGCAGATCCAGGAGAACATTGTATACAGAGACTGATACACTGTGGTACAATAAAATGTAATGGACTCCTCCATTAATGGCAATGCAGTGATCCTGAACAACACGGAGGAATGTATGAGAAAGAGCACTATCCACATTCAGAGGAAAAACTGTGGGAGTAAAAACACCAAAGAAAAAACAACTGCTTGATTACATGGGTCAAGGGTGATATGATTGGGGATGTAGACTCTGAATGAACATCCTAGTGCAAATACCAACAATATGGAACTGGATTCTTGTCAAGGACACATGTAACACCCAGTGGAATTGTGTGTCAGCTATAGGAAGGGATGGGAAGGGGGAGGGGAGGGAAGAATAGAAAATGATTTTTGTAACCAGGGAATAATGTTCAAAATTGACCAAATTAAAAAAAGAAAGAAACATGCTCTGTCCTCCCACCAGGCCTATGAGAAGGTTTCTCCTCATACTGACCCAAACCAGGACTTGAACCCTTCAGCTCCTCTCCATGTCAGACTTCACTCATCCAGCACTCCTCCCATCCCCTTTCCTCCCAATATATCTCTCTACCCTGCTTTGCCCACCCATCTTTCCTATTCCCACCCATAGCATCCCTACTTCAATCCTTTTCTGTACCCTCTTTCCTATCCTCCTTACTATGACCCCTCTAGACCTCACCAATCCTATTCCTCTCCACCCTGCCCCCAACCCCTCCCCAGATCCTTTTGCTCTACCTCCCTACCTGTTGAGCAGCTCCATTCCACCCCTCCACCCCCCTCCCCTACCAGCCTCACTACAACCCACTCCATTGAACTCCAGAATACAAGCCAAGCAGCAGTTGCCACAGATGATTCAAATAAAGGCCTTTTCCCTCTAAGAGTTGTCCCTACATATAACAGACATGGAAATTTAGTAAACATTAGACATCATACACCTTTTTCTCCACAGGACATTGAGAGATTCAAAGTAAAAATACCTTTATATGAAGCTGAACCTGTGGTGGTTATAAATAAGTTTGAAAGCATTTTTTGCACATATAATCCTACATGGGCTTGATGTAGAAGATTTGCTCCAGGCCTTGCTAACAGAAAGGGAAAGGAATAAGATTCTTTCTCTTGTTAATCAGGCCGAAGGAGAAGGAACAGCTCATTGGCCAACTGAAGATCCCAAATGGGACCCAAATTCAGAGCACGATTATTTACAACTATGCCAGGCTAGAAATGTATTGATAAAAGCTATGAGAGCATGTTCAGATAGGCCTGGTACATGTACTAAATTTGAAGATCTTAAGCAAGAAGCTAATGAAAATCCCACCCAATTTATGGATATACTTGTTGAGCTGGGAGGAAGATATATTGAGCTTGATCTAGATAGGGAACGGGACCTTAGACAAAGCAGAATGCAATTTGTAAAAAACAGTTGTAAGGTAGTTAGGAATTATTTTATGACTAGCTGTCCAAATTGGCCTACTATGGACCTTGAAGAATTGAAGGGAGTGGCAGTTTATGCTTTTGAGGGACATAAGGAAAAGGAGAAGGAGAACACTGATTTAGTGGAAGCATTAAGGAAGGAAATAAAGGAATTGACTTCTAAACAGGGTGAGAAGGATAAGGAGAATACTACTTTAGTAGAGACATTGAGGAAGGAAACAAAAGAATTAACTGAAACAGTTGTAAAGGCAAAGCAAGGAGAGATCATATCTCCCTTACAAGAATCCACAAAACAACCACTAACATGTTATTTTTGTTGGAAAATTGGTCATGTAATAATTATGAATTGTAAGTAGATGAATCAAGAAAAGAGAAATGGAAGTTTCAGGAATAGTAATATTGATAGGAGGAATAGTTATTCGAATGAGGAAAATCAAAACTCACACCCAAACACCTGTACTCAGTGTGGGAACTCCCCCCAGTATGGGAGACCCCAGAGGTGTGAACAAAGGGATTGTGATGGATGATGGTACTTGGGAGGGGAAGGAACCTCAAAGAGTCTGGAGGTGAATTTTAAGCCTCTTCAGACCTCATTGTCTTATCGATGTTAACTGTTGCAGTTTTTTCCCCTCCCCAGAATGAAGAAGTCTCTGTAACTCAATTCTAAATACATGATATATATGTTAATGTTAACCAATTTATGAGTTATCAACATTGAAATATTCTGTAAAATTGTCTTAATTTGTACCTCCCCTATGACTATGATTGTACTATAGAAGAATATCTTTGTAAAAGCCTACAAACAACATTTTGTTCCTTTTTTTGCCTTTGTTAATTGTCACACAGAGCTGAAGGATGAACTCCATTGAATTGGTTTCAACCTATATACATATTTTGGAGAATTTAATTGTCTAATGATTTAGATTTATTTTAACAAGTATTCAGACATGGTTTTCAGATGCATGGGAGCATCCCTACCTCTGATCATTTTCCTGCCTCTTTAGTTGTTTGTAACAAGAGGTAAGGGTCTATTTTTAGTTGAAGTAAAGTTAAATGGCATTGTTGTATTTTCCCATCTCTGTATTTATTGTAAATGTAATGGATGACATATCTGTAGTGATTTTCACTTTTTAGTCCTCAGCTCTGTAAAGATAATTTAGGGTTTTGACTTAAATCTAGATTTAATTGGTCACCAAAGGAAAATCTCAAATAAAATACCCAAGTCAATCTGGAAATTTATGGTAATTTAGTTAATATAGAGGGAAGGAATTTAAAGAGGATGAGGGAAGAGGATATAGGATTTCTCCTGCCCAGCCTGTGCAAGGGGGAGTTTAAAATTCTGGCCTCTAGGTCTCTGAAGAAGATTAGAGGTTTCAAAGAGGATAAAGTTTGAAAGTAAAGGAGGAAAACTCAGTCAGAAACTCACCACCAAACTGGATAATAGCTTGTAGCCATGCTAAGATACCGAAAGGCCCAGCATACTACTATCAGCCAAGTCTTCCAAGGCCAAAGGTGCCAGAGAGAGGAAGTGTCCCAAATATATAGATCTTTCACCCTTATGTCTCCTTCTTTAAATTTTCACATCTGCCAATCACATCAAAGACTTTTCTCCAGGACTGCCAATACTTTTAGTTCTCATCTTCTTTTGATTAGATTATATCTTTAGAGTTACTTAACACTTCTTTGTTAAGTTCACCTTTTGTTAATTACTTGATCTTTTTGTGATTAATTTAACCTTCATAGTTACTTAACACCTTTTTGTATTAAGATCTAAAAATAGACTTAACTTAAATTCTAGCTTCACTATAAGGTAAGAGCTAAGTACCTTCACTGTTCAATCAGGAGATTAAAACTTTATATTCCCCTAAAGTAAGGTTTAAGTAGGGTGAAGTAATTTAGAGTTCACAGCTCCATGTGAAAATGGGTGGGGCATATTGGAGACAGTTCTATTACACTGTTACAGTCTCATACCAAGAGGGAGGGAGGTGCCGAAGTGGCTTAGTTAACCTGTGATGTGTTATACTCTCATCCAGTAGTTGGGAATAACTTTTTCCTGTGTAGCCTAATAGCTTCAAAATGGATTTATTATATTTTGTAATTCTTCATCACCAGTATAGAGGTTTTACTGGGTTTTCTCTCCCACCAAATTTTGGAATGATGGTAATAATAGACTTTGTTAAAAATATCTTTGCCAAATTGAAAGATTGGCTAAATCTATAGAACTTGTGACAAGTATTCATGTGTTCAAAGGTTTTTTGCATGTCACATAGCAAGTCATGTAGATCCTAATGATAGTTGGTTTGTTTGTTTATTGTCATTAAATGGGCTCTCATAATTTGGGGGATTTTGGTACTTTTTAGAATCTGTATTAGTTGTTGTACTACTGTTTTTAAAAGGTTTTTACCTGGTGAAAAAATTATGTACACTCACACTGTGGATCCTGGCCAAGTTAAGAGTGATATACATTTTATTTTTGAGTGAGTGTCTTTTGTTTTGTGCCTCTGCTCAGCTAACACATTGTCACATGGAATGTGAACTGTGAAATTATGATTAAAAAATTTTTTTTCTCTTTATGTTTGTAATAGGATATTTGATTTTTTTCTTTCTTTTTTCCTAACCTTGGTGATACTTGAATACATGGAATCAATATTAATGTTTTCTTTTTTTACTTGAAGGATATAGTTTATAGTATAAGTTTACAGTATCTATTGGCCTTAATACTATGCATTCCCAAAAGGCTTGTGATTATGAAAACATGCCATTTATTGATAAATGTTATGGGGCTTTCTTTAATGATTATGTCTGATTCCAGGAAAAGAGAAGAAAAGAGCCAATATACAGTGTCAAGTAGCATGAGGTCAAAATGGACCAAACCCAATCCAGGGAGGATTATTGAATTTCTATGCCAATACAAAAGGACTTGAACCTAGTGTGCGAATCGAGGTTGTGGCACTTGACATATGTTAAGATGCAGGACTTCCTTGAACCATAGTTTGAGTAAAGTGCTTCGGGTTGGCTATCATCCTGGCTCCCTTTATCTCTGGCTGTGACAGTAAAATCAGACCAGGGAATGATTTTTCCCACTTGCGGCTGAAACTTAGACCTTTTTCTTTTATAGTTTGACAATTTTCTGTAGTCCTAGCTGCAAATGGGTAAAGTGCTGTATTGCTGCTATTATCCTACAGGCTTGTGAGACATAAGTCACCTTAATAGAGCCTTGCTGTGATTCAAGAACCTGTTATAGGTTATTTTTATTTTTTACTCAGAATTTTACATACATAAGATTTTTATTTTATTCTGTATTTCTGATTTTTATACAGAATTTCATTAATTTTTACTCTTTTATTTGGGATTTTTTTGAGTGGTTTGTTTTTGTTTTGTTTTTCTTTTGACAATAGTTTCATATACCTCATAACTCAGTAATGTATCTCAGTGTGATTCTGGTGTTGGTCAACACCCTCCTCAGGGGGGATTGTGTAATTATCCTAAAATTCAAGGTTTAAAAATTTTTGGAGAAATTTCAGTAAAAGAAACTTGATAACACCCAAAATCAAGAAAGTGGATCCTTTTGGAGAAGGTGCTGTAAAGATGCATGAAGAAGTTACACACTGCATCAAAAGATCCAGAATGAACTTTGGGATATAAAGAACTGAATTGAAGGGAGTTGAACATACTTATTCTGAATGTAAACACTTATGCCAAATGGGACTGCCCCCTAATTGGCATTTTGTCAATATGTCTATGAATCAGTTTTTTGTATTTTGCTCCCATCTCTAACTATTATACCTCCCTCTTAGAAAAATGCAATATTGCATGTACTTTTAGCTAGAAGGTATTTAGAGTTATAAGATAGTTATATTTAAAAGATCCATTGGGGAGAGCAGTCTTCCAAAGGATCACAGGGGAGATTGTGTCAAGGAAGCTCATCCCCTCCTCCTTCTGAGTAACTTTACCTCTCTATCAAATATTCCTGACATACCACAGTTGTGCCAGGGTTGCGCCAGTGTACCTTCTGTATGTCAATAAAAGTTAAGGTTTGGGACAGAATCGGGAGCACCATGAGTGAATGGCGGGAGAATTGAGGGAGAAGCAAGATGATGCAGAGCAGGCAGGTAAGGGAGAATGAGGAAGATAGATGCAGGCTAGGCATCACGCGGTCAAGTTACTTATAGGAATGTTGTCTACCCTTCCAAAAAACTTTATAAAAAAAAATATATATATATGGGTAGAAATATGATTTTAGTTATTACATAGGAATTAATGATAAGTAGCCCTGGGATGGATGCAATGCTAAAGTATTCTTCTCTCTTGCATTTTGGTTTCAAAGAAAGAAAGAAATCATACACTAATATTGCCCAGGTCTACTGTAGGCAAAGTAAAAAGAGAACTCTATCTGTTACCTCCTGTTCTTGTCATCAACACTTTTTCTCTACAAGCTTATCAGACTTATAGGATGTTATTCTTGGTTATAAATCTTTTTCTTTTGCCTTTTGGTATATTGTATTCCAACATTTCTTTTCATATTGCAAAATAGCTATGTATGATTCTGATTTTTTTCTGTGGTACTTGATTTTTTTTTAAACTATTTGGTAGTTTTTCTTTCACTTGGAGGCTCTGGATAAGGACCATGAGGTTTCTAGATGTTATACAGTTTAGGGTTCTTTCAGGAGGTAACAGGTAGAGTTGTATTTTTACTTTGCCTTCTGGTTATTGTAGACCTGGGCAGTATTATTGGATGATTTCTTTCTTTCTTTCCTTTTTACCCTTACCTTATGTCTTAGAATCAATATTGTATATTGGTTCAAAGGCAGAAGAAAGATGGAGGTTTCCTGGTGTATTTTAATTTAAAATCCAAGATTTTTGATCTTTTGTTTGAGATTGTATTTTTATAAAAATCCAAGATTTTGATTTTGTTCGAGAAAAAATCTTCAAGGAAAGAAGCTTGCTAACTCCTAAATCCAGAGAATGAACTGTTGCAGAAAGATGCCAGAAAACCTACACAGCATCAAGATCAAGAATGAACTTTGGATATGGTTGATTGAACTGAAGATTGATTGAATATTTATTGTAAATGTACATTTTTATGCCAAAAGGGACTGACCCTAATTTGGCTTTCTGTCAATGCGCCTAGCAAAACATTGGTTTTGCTTTCTTTCTTTTCTATTCCTCCCTCACTACTCTAATTTCCTCTTAGAAAATTGAATATTGTATGCATGTGTAGTTAGAAGTGCGTTTAGGACTACAAGATGATTATGTTAAATGATCAATGGGGAGACTAGTCTCCCAATGATAATCAGGGGGGATTGTGAATCTTAAAATTTCTCAGACTTGTGAATTTTAAAAATTCTCAGACTCTAATTCAGAAGATTTGATTAAGCTAAACCCATTTTAAACAATGAAGGTACTTGATCAGGAATGTGAGAACTCTAAAATTACTCCGCCCATACTTAAGCACACTTTAGGGGAAGATAAAGTTGTAAACTCCTTACTGAACAATGAAAAAGTGCTTAACCCATACTTATAGTGAGGCAAAAGCCCTTAAGCTAGGTCTATTTTTAGATCTAATACAAAAGTGTGCTAAGTACCTATGAAGGTCAAATTAATCACTAAAAGGTCAGGCAACTTGCAAACTTGCAAGGGGCAAAGAGGTGTGAACTTACTCAGAAGCTTTAGTCTACCCAGAGAAGTTGAGAACTAAAAAAGATGTGAATTAAGAATGGTCAGTCCTGTGAAAACGTCTACTGTGATTGGTAGATGTGAAAACTTAGGGGAGGTGACATAGGAGAAAATTCTCTTTAAAAGGAGGCCAGAAGGCCTCTGAAGGCAATTCAGCTATGGAACTGAATTGGAGGCTGCTCTCTCTCTCTCGGTGGCTGAACTTAGTTCAGCTTGCTGAGCTAAACTGGAGGGTCTCTCTGAACACTAGAGCTTGCTTGGAACAAGATCTTGTGGTGAGTGATAAAAGACTAATCTCTCTCTTAAGGCTTAGGCCTAGGCTGGCCTAGTCCTTTTCTCATTATTTCCTCTTACTCTCTCTCTCCCTTTCATTAATTCCTTAATTTGTATTAATTAAAATCTCCATAAAACCCAGCTGACTTGGGTATATTTCATATTTGGGAATTTTTCCCATGGCGACCACCTTATTTTTTATTTAATTCAAGACACTGTCTTGAAACCATATTTTCGCGGTCACACTGGGTACCTTGGACTGGTTTCCATCTTCTGGGGGCAGTCTCCAGCACTAACAGGCTATTTTCAGGCTAGTGTCAGTTCAGGGCTGAGATCTCACTGTCTTCAGGCCTTCAATACTGGAGAATATGCTGCCTTTGGCACTCCCATTCCCTGTTTGGTAATTGCTTCTAATCCTTCTCTAGTCAAGAATTCATCTCCTAGGGGAAGTTAAATAGTAGATATAGTGCTTGTGTCTAGAGTCAGGGAGACCAGACTTCAAATCTGGCCTCAGATACTTCCTAGTTGTGTGACCATGGGCAAGACACTTAACAGCAATTGCATAGCTCTTACCATTCTTTTGTTTTAGAATTGATACTAAAACAGAAGGTAAAGGTTAAAAAAAATTATCTCCTACCCATAGCTCTAAAACTCAAACACTTTAGTATAAATTTTAATGTTATCATTTCACATTCCTCAGTTTGAAATGATGGGCCTAGAAGGGTGAAAAAAGTCATATAAGAATCAGCCATTTCTCAACTAGGTAATTCCTGGTACCTCTGAAGGGCACTTGGGAGAAAAATGGAGATGGTATGTGAATATACAAATACTTAAGAACTAAGAAGTAGTCACAGATGCTTGTGAAATAAGTATTAGCCTAGTCACAGATGTTTTGGGTGATTGACATGTATTTGCAGGTGCTTAAGAGTTAATTCTATTTTTATTAAAGTTGGTCTTTAGGAAGGATGTAACTCTTGCTTCTTAGGAAAATTAGAATTTGTATTTAAGGATGGCTAGAGTGGCTAGGAGTGGATCTCTGAGCCTTCAGATTTGATTATCCTCTTTCAAATTCAGTTTCCCTTTTTCTATGAACTGAGCAAGACTAATTCATAGTCCTTTTGTTCAATTTAGTTCTTTGTTTCAACCTCTGAGAAAGTAAGAAATAGAATTAACTAAAATGGCTTTCACAAAAGCAAAGATCTTTAGTCTGGATACTGTTTCTGAGACCCTAAAAGCCCCATATTGATTCTTCTCCTCACCCATAGAGCCTACTTTAAGTCTTCTTGCAACAACCACTTGGACCCACCACGTGAAACTAAAATACACCTAAAATGGTAGAGGGTTCTAATGTTGTTTTCAGTTATGTCCAACTCTTTATGACTCCATTTGGGGTTTTCTTGGCAAAGAAACTGGAGTGATTTGCCATTTCCTTCTCCAGTTCATTTAACAGATGAAGAAACTAAGGCAAAGAGAGTAAAGTTACTTGCCCATGGTCACACAGCTAGTAAGTATCTGATTGAAGCCTTACTGAAACTCATGAAGATGAATGAGTCTTCAGGCCCAGCACCCAATCTAATAAGCCACCTAGCTGCTCCACATTTATACATAGCTATATTCATAATTGAGACCTTTTACTCTTGTTAGGATTCCTGGGTATGGGAAGTTTATTTATTTGCTTTCTCAATCTGAGTCAATATTCATGTGTAGAATCACAAGACTTCCACTGGAGATCTTTGATCCTTGCTGGAAACAACCCACCTCCATTCTCCTGGAATTTATTAAGTAATTTAGAGGAACTCAGTGGGAGAAGACTCAGGCCCACACAATTAAAAGGCTACTGTCCTACAAACCAATGCAGTTTAAATTGCTTTTCTCTTTCTTTTATCCAAAAATCAGCTGCAGGCTTCTTCCCTTTCAGCTCCAATTATAACTTCATAAATAAATATCCGTGTTGGTCCAAACAGCTTCATAGCAACTGAGATCATTGATGAGATTTTCCAAATCCCTCTGTTAGCTTCATCTTGAAGAAAAGTGGGAAACATTTTAATCCTATATTCTATGGAAGGAAGGGGAAAGAGGAAAGGAGGGAGGGAGAGAGAGGAAGGATGGAAGGAAGGAAGGAAGGAAGGAAGGAAGGAAGGAAGGAAGGAAGGAAGGAAGGAAGGAAGGAAGGAAGGAAGGAAGGAAGGAAGGAAGGAAGGAAGGAAGGAAGGAAGGAAGGAAGGAAGGAAGGAAGGAAGGAAGGAAGGAAGGAAGTTTCTCTTATTGTATCTAGGCTGCTCCCAGGTATTCTAGCCACTGGCTACTACAATCTCTTTCCCAAGCCTCTATGTGTAGTCAGTCATTCTTTTCCTATATTTTCTAAAGTAAATATATGACTCTGAGTTCTACAGTTCAGTGGAAATTCCATTTATTGGTATCTTTCCTGAGACAGTGTTCCCAGAGACATGAAGAAGGGTGGCTTTGTGTGGTGGCCAATAAGCGTTGTCACCTGGGCCCTAATTAAAGATTTGCTCTATTATGCTTACTTTGGTGGTTCTGTGGTTTTTGAGGTTGACATATTGATCTGTAATACATGTGAGAGACAGAATTTTTTTTTCTGAGACTTAAGCCTCCATGTCTCGTCTAGGCAGGAAGTATCATGAGTTTGATGTGGACTGCCATGAGAAAAGATGTCCCACTAACCCCACCAAGTAGCTGTAAACAATCAAAAGAAAACTCCTTACATCAATTTTTAGAAATAACCTAAGTACTTGGTTAAGGGTCTCTGAACAGCAAGTACAGATGTTTTAGTTTCCCAGCCATGCAGGACTAGGTTCAAACAATGCCCAATTTCCACAATCACTGCCTTCCTTAGAGACTGTGCAGAAAGAGCAAAATTTGCTGGAAAGTTGCCCCGGGATAATTAACATAGCATCTCATTTACATTGCAGTTCTCACCTCATAACTGGGCAAAGGGGAGGAATCATAGATAAAGTGATGTCTGTTCCTTAGTTACAGTAATCAACTCCTTTCCTGATAACCAATCAAGATAAAAAGCATTCTTGAAAACCTTTCACACATTAGCTACCTCTCATTGCCACTATCTCTATAGCCACTCTATACTCTCTGATAATAAAGCTTGCTTGAAATGGAGATGGCCTGTATTGCCAATTCTTTGGATAAGACCCTGATCTTGCCACCCACATCAATTCATGATTTGATATCACCGCTCATTTTCCAAATATCTGATCTGAGCAGGGCTCCTCATTAGGCAATCTGCTTCTAGGGCCCAGTATATTGGTGTCAGATTAGTGTGGACACCTGATTGGCTTAGTCTATTGCTGCATAGATCCTGTGTTCAAGTGATCCATCAGCCTCACCCCTCTGCCTTCCCTGGGAATGGGATTACAAACACTTGCCTTTATACATGACTGACTTTTCTTATACAGATGAAAGAAAGCTGGGCTTCCATATCAGCTTTCCAATCTGCATCCAGATTAATGGATTTAATTAACTAATTAAAAAAAGATTAATACATCTTTTTAGACACAAATTATTTGTGAGTTTTGTCCTTTCCCCCAGGTCTGCTGACAAATCTAGCCACTTACACTGAGAGTTTTCAACTGCTGTTACTTGCCTTAATTCGGCCCCTGGATTTTTTTTGTTTAACAAAAGCATTCTCATAATCAAAAAGTTTGGGAACCACTGGTTCCCATTGCTTAGAGACTGTGACTAGCCCATGGTCACATATATAATATATGTAATTAACAGGACTCAAAACCAAGCCTTATTGACCCAAGGCTGGTCTTTCATGTCCTGTGCCTTGCTGACACTCATCCTATGACTGATACATTTTTTAAAACAGAATAAGGCTACTAAAAGTGCTTGTAGTTGTTAAGTTAACCATTTAACACACATTTTTAAAGCAACTATATGCCCAATCCACTGTGTTGGGTGGAGATGAAGTGGGTGAAGAATTACAGAGAAAAATAAGTTACTAACAATAATCTAGCTTTAACCACAGTAGCTTCTTCTGCAGTTGTAGAAAATGTTCTCTTCCTCTGAACTAATTTTTTCTAAGTTAAGAAACTGAGAAATGAGAAATCAGGAAACCTCATCATTTTCTGTGAGTCTGTAAGTAAACAGGAAGAGACGGGGGTTGAAGTAGCTGTATAAGCTAATGTTTTAGCTGTATAAGCTAACGTTTCAAATTTCTATTACGCAGTATGGAGTAGAGCAGAGATCTAAAACACGAAGACTCCTTAGACATAATCTTATCCACATTCCTTATTTTGCAGCTTGGGAAACTGAGGAAGAAGCAGCGCCAGAATTTGAAGTCAAACATGCTTCCTTTTATTCCCCATTTAAAACACACACACACACACACTTCGTTTTTTTAGACAAAATTAGTTGAAAATATCCACGTCTCAATCTTGTTAAAATCCTTTCAAAGAAAAATGTCATATAGATTTTACCTTGTAGTCTCAAAAAGTCAATTTAAATGGCCTATTTCTTAGGTATAGGCTTGAAATGAAAAAGAACTTTCCAACAAGTAGAGGTGAATAAAAATGGAGAGTTCATAAAAATGCTGGATAGGCACTGATCAATAATTGTGCTTTGAGTAGGGACTGGACCCGAAGACCACTAAAGTGCCTCCAATTCCAAAATTTCATCCATTTAGATCAATCTCCTTTCCTCCCAGTTCACAATTCAGATATTGAGCACAGAAAATAGTTCAACTTGTCAATGCATCATCTTACAGAATTCTAGATTTAGAGCTGACAAGGACCCTAGGGACACCTCATCTCCAAGGAAGCTGAGATTAAGTGATTTGCCTTTGCGATTAAGAATTAGGGGCAGGATTTACACTACTATTCTCTAACTCTAAACATGGAGCTCTCTTTGCAGGGAAGACATCCGGCAAACAAGAACCGGTGATTTATTTTTGTTTATTGATTTGGGGAGGAAAATGGAGATACGGCAGTTACAGATGCAAGGGAAAATTGGCGTGACGCACGTTCGCGGAGGAGCCCCATAAAAAACAAATAAAGTAAAATGATCCTATGAGCTTCTGAAAATACACAGCAGCTATTCATCTTAACCCTAGAAACTGTCGCAAAGACTCCTGAGCCCGCTCGCTTACCAGGGAAATTCATAATCACATGTCCAGCCCTTTCCGCCTCATTCTGGAAGTTCCCCAATCGGGAACTTCCTACTCTGATTGGCCTTGTCTCTAGCCCTACCCGCGGCTCCCAGAGTCACGAGTTTTCCAAGGGCCCGCCCCCACTTTCCAGACGATTGGGCCTCGGCTCGGAGCAACGAGGTTACCGATTGGCAGACTATCCTTCTCCCTACTCGCTTCGCCCTATATGGGCGGGGTTTCCGCTTCCGCCCCTCGCCCCCCCCACTACCACCACCACTGTGGCCGCTGACCTCCGTCCCTGACTGCCTTCCCTCCCCCAGTCCTGCTCCCTGTCCGCTTGCCCACTCCGACCCCGTGCTACAATGGCTGAGGTAGACCCGTTTGGCGCGGCCGCCGCCCCGGCCTCTGCCCCTGGGGGTCCTGCAGTGGGTAACGGGGTGGCTAGCGGCGGTAGCAGCGAGGAAGATCCAGCCGCGGCCTTCCTGGCCCAGCAGGAGAGCGAGATCGCGGGCATCGAGAACGACGAGGGCTTCAGCATCCTCGACACCGGCAGCGTGCCCGCCTCCCTGCAAGGGGAGCCCCCTGGGGGCCCGGGTAAGAGCCGGGTCTTCCCGGGGGAGGCGGGAGGCCCGCCTGCCTGCAGCCCGAGGGCAGGACGGCGAGCCGAATGAGGGGGAGGGGGCTGCCTGTCCCGTCCTGGGATATCTGCCCCTTCCGCCTCCCTTTGCTGCTGCGGGGCGGGAGGGTGGCGGGAGGTGGGGGGAGGGGAGCGGTCTGGTAGCGCGGCCCGAGGCTGGTACGAGAGAGGAGGCTAGGGTACGAAAAAGCCAAGGAAGGAAGTAACATAAACCCATGCCAGCCTGGCATTGCACTCCCTGGGGAGGAGGTTCCTGCTTGGTGCTAACTAAGGATAATTTCTTGGTGAGCTGGCCACAGGATTTTGAGGAAGAGCAGGTGGCATTTTTTCAGCAGGAAATGACAAAAGTGGCCTGGGCTGAAACAGTGTATCTGAGTGAAGAGGTTAATTGTAAGGGGTTGGGAGGGGAATGTTTAATAAACTTGAAACTATTAAACCTGAGTTTTATGGAGTTGGAAAAGACAGTGGTGATCTCCAATTTTTGGATTGGGATCCAGAGAGCTTGTGACCTGTTTAAAGTTATGCAGTTGGTGACTACTGGAGCCAGGGCTAATAAAGAAAGACCTTTGATTTTTCAGGCCAGTGCTGCTGCTAAAGCTACTTTCTTTCTTTCTTTTTTTTTTAAACCCTTACCTTCTGTCTTGGAGTCAATACTGTGACTCCAAGACAGAAGAGTGGCAAGGGCTAGGCAATGGGGGTCAAGTGACTTGCCCAGGGTCACACAGCTGGGAAGTGTCTGAGGTTAAATTTGAACCTAGGACCTCCCGTCTCGGACTGGCTCTCAATCCACTGAGCTACCCAGCTGCCCCCTAAAGCTACTTTCTGAATGAGATCTCGAAAGGATAATTTCACTTGTTCCTTTTGTGGAGTGCTAGAGGAAGAGGCTAGGTAGAAAAATGTTATAAGGTTGAGGCGTCTGAGTAGCATATTAGCAGCCAAGATGCCAGAAGAACTGGGAAGAATGCCTATAGCGTTTTTGTTAAGTCTTCCTATGTAGCTTATATAGGAAAACATGGATGAGAATTGTACAGGAAGGTTGTATGGAGGAGTTGGCAAAAAAGCATCTTGGATTTTCAAGAAACTAAATACAGTTGATACACATTTGGTGTCTACTTTATGAAAAGCACTGCACTGCACCAAATATAGATGAGTGAAATTTCAGTCTTTGTCTTCATGGAACTTATAATCCAGTAAGAAACTTACTCAGAAAACTATGATAGGGAATTTCTAGAGAAGTCTGAAGTTCTCTGGTCCAATTGTCAAATCCTATCTAATATAAACATTTTTCATCCCTCTCTTTTCATTCATTCATTCCTTTCACATTTTGCTTAGATTATTGTAATAGGCATCAAATTGAACTCTCTGAATGAAGGCAATCTCTGCTCTCCCCAGTTTATAAAGCACCAGTCATAGGGCAAGGGAATATGACAAATGTTTTTTCAAGCATTTACTATGTATGCAGCAATCTTAAAGCATTGAGTATACAAATATAAGCAAAAAGACAGTCACTGTTCTTACATTCTAAAGGGTGAAGACAACACAAAAGGCAGCAAAGTGAATGGTTTGAGACTGGAGATGGAATGTTTCCTTCAGGAAAGAGCTAGTAGGTCAATTTGGAATACAAAGTGCTTTAAGTAGAGAATTGTGAAACAAGACTGGAAAAATAAGCTGGAACAAGATTGTAGAAGACCTTATATATCAAAATGAGAGTGTTTTACCTTACATGCAAGGAGCAACTGAATGGTTTTGAGCAGGGGGGTATATGTGATCAAAGACCTTTTTATTCGGAAAACTTTATTTTGGCAGTTAATTGGTGAATTGATTGGAGAAACCAGACCTTGAAAGCAGGATAATTGTCTTTTAAGGAATTTTTTTTTAACCAGAAGTTCCCTATACCAACAACATTGTAGGTCTTTTCCTTCCTCTCCCAAAATTTCAAAAGTTGCTGAAGATCTGAAAGTCAGTAGGAAGGAGGGAGCAGATGCAAGTTGGCAACTGATTGGGTGGTGTTATGGAGCCAGAGGACTTGAGGATGAGTCTGATATTTCAGTCTTGGGCTAGTGATTCCTCCCCCGCCCCCCTCCCCCAAAAAAAAGGAAATTAAGAATTTCATTTTGGATATCTAGTAGGTAATTAAGTGCATTATAAGCATTCAGGATATCAGGACTAGGCATATAGGTTTGGGAGTCCCTTCAGAAATTATATTTGAACCCTTGGAAGCTGGTGACACTTTGAGGGAATAGAGTACAGAAACAGATGGGGGGGGTAGCTTTTGTGCTGAGAAGACTGGATTTAAATGATAATCCAGCAAAGGATACTGAGGATTATTGGAAGAGTGGACAAAGAATCAGGGGAGGGCATTACTATGGAAGCTAAAGGAGAAAAGAATGAGTCAAACTGCAGAGAGGTCAAGGAGGATAAGGGCTGAGCAATTAAGTGATGGTTGTTAACTTCTAAATTGTGATTGCAGTTAGCTTTTGGATTAGTAATTGAGTGCTAAGGTTGGAAGCTAGATTGCAAGAGATTGAAAAGTGAATGGATCACTTGACTACTCTCAATTAACAATTTTTAAAATGCCATGATATCTGTGTGTAACCAGATTTCAACACACACTCTGTTTAGATGTTTAGGCCTTTGCATATGTGGGATATAGCACTATCTTAGTGGACAACTTATCCAAATGATATGTCCTCATTTGGTACTACATAGTCCTCATCCATTTTGTTTTTCTTGATCTCTAGAGCAGCCATAGTGTTCATTGAGGAGGTCACATAGTTTTCCAGAATAATTATAGTCAATATAACATTCACCTCTGGAGACCCTTCACCATGGCTTGCCTTGAAGATCCTAAAAGGATCAACACTTTTGACATGCATATGTGTCACTCTTTTATGTATCACTTGATACTTTAATGATCCTTTCTGGTTGCATCTATATTTTATTATTATCCCAAATCTGTGTAGAGGAAATACTTTAAGGCTATTTTGGTTCTCCCTTTACATATTTTAATCTAGCTGTGCTACCCTACCTGCTGTTCTTCCCATATGACACTCCATCTCCTGACTGCCTTTTTGTTAACTGTTCTTCATCTCATCTATGTTCCCTGGATTCTTAGGGTTCCTTCAGGGACAGCTTAAATTCTCCTTTCTGCTAGAGGCCTTTCCTCCACTACCCCCTTCCCCCCATTGCCTTCTGTTTATCTTGGATATACATAATTATTTGCATGTTGTATCACATTTTAGAATATGAGCTCAGAAGGCAAAGAGTAGTATGTTCTTTCTTTTTATCTACAGTTTTTGGTATAGTGCTTGGCACATAGTAAATGCTTTAAAAATGTTTATTAACTGACTGACTTATGACCTTGTTCTTATTGTCATTTATCTACATAAATTCATTCAAGTCTTACCAGGTTTCTCTGAATCTGTCCCTTCCAGTATTTCTTATAGTACAATAGTACTCGTTATTCATAATTTGTTCAGCCATTCTCCACATGATGGAAATTCACTATGTTTCCACTTTTTTGCTTTAACAGAAATTACTACTATAAATACTTTTGTGCATATGAATTCTTTATCTCTTTGACCCTTCGTGATGTTGGTTCCTCAGTACTTCAACTGTTATTTTCTTGTTTCTTGCAGTATTTTAGTTATCCATTTTTACTTTGAATGCTTTTGATTTTGGCTATATCTCTGGGTATTTTCAGTTTGGAATTATTTTTAGATGACCTTACTTTCAAGTCTCTTGCCTCTCCAATCCATCCTTGATTTATCTGCCAAAGTGATTTTCTTAAAGTATAAGTCTTAACACTTTGGAAAGGGAAAAGGATTATCTTTTCAATTGCCCTTTGATTTGAACAGATCTTAGCAGTTTTATGATTTATTGAGATATAATATCTAAGGTGTTTTTTTTAATTGTAGTTTTCAATGAGTCCTAGAATTCTACATTTATCTCTGAGATATTTTTTCCCAAGTAAGTTACCTTTGATAGTAGAAACCTTACATTTCTCTTTTTTTTTATGGGATCCACTACTTGGATAAAGGTTTTTCACCTTTTTTTTCCTAGCCTATTTATTCTCCTTCCAATTTTTTCCTCTACAGTTCTTATTTCAATTTTATTTTCACTCTATCTCTTCAGTTTATTCATCTACTCTGAGAGTCTTTGTAGCCAAGCCACTTGTTTCTCCCAAGACACTCCATAGTTGATATAGAAGTACTCTATTTATGAACTTAAATTTCTGTTCTTAGTTTGACACTTTGTCAAAGGGTGATATCTTGACTCTTTGGGCATTTTTGGATGATTTTGGTGGATCTTAATTGGTTCCGTTCTCTCTTGTAGGCATCTTTGCCATTCTTGTTTAGAATGGGGTAGCTATTGGCCCTACCCTCTGTCTCAGTTCTCCTGGAGTTCTAATGTGCCTGGTAACCTTGACCAGTCTTTGTCCTTGTGTCTCTATTCTTGTATAGTCACCATTTGGGAGTTCTCTTTCTTGCTATGTCCTGGCAACCCCCCAGTTAAAGATTAGAGATTGCCCCTCCTGCTGTGCTTAGAGGAGCACTCATTGGCCTTTGTCTCCTTCTCTACACAGAGACCTAACAAGTTTGTTCTGCCTCCCAATTCTGCTCAAAGACATCAAGGCTTTAGCTCACACTTATCAGCTCTCATAATTGGTTTTTAACCCCCTTATAGCACAAGCATTTCCAGGCTCTTGGACAGACCTGTTATCAACTCTTTCCCCACTTCTGTAGACTTTTGGTCATATATTTGTGGAGGGATGCTTATGTTTTTCTATGGTTTTCTTGAATGTTCCGTCTGGTACCCTTTGTAGATATTTGCTATGGTGGTATATGGGAGAATTGGCATCTTCTGTGACCTTTTCAACCTCCTATCTTAACAACTGTATTTAATTTTAAAGTGGAAAATATACTAACTAATAACGAGAGTAATTTACTGTATTCTACTAAATAGAATAAGAACATTAAAGTTACAAAGGGTTATTGAAGGTCAGAGGCAGGAAGACTTGCTTATTCCTGAGAGAATATCACAGAAGGCTTTGTAAAGATAGAATTTTAAAGTTGGACCTTGAAGGCGGGGTTGGATTTTAAAAGGTAGCGAAAGGATGCAAAATGGGCAGATGAAATTGGTCTAGGTGTTCCAAGCCTAGAGCAAAGATAAGCAAAAGAGTGAAGGTGCAAAAGTGTCCTACAGATAGAAGAGATAGTGACCTTTTCAACCTTTTCAACAGTTTAGACAGTGGAGTATATAAGAAGGAATAAGGTAGAAAAGATGAAGATGGCAAAGAAAGTCTGGAATATAAAGCCTAATAGTTTAGACTTTATTCAGTGAGCATGAAGGAGCTGACAAAAGAGTGGCATGATTAGACTTGTACACACACATACTAAAGTGGTATGAAAGATTAATCAGAGGGAAAGACTACAAATTTAAAGACATAGTTTTACTGTTGAACTTGGTAGAGCAATTGGGATGGTGTCTTTTTTGTTTTCTCCCTCTCTCTCTTCCTACATAGCCCAGTTAAAAACCATAGCTATGTAGAAACAGTATGTTACTGAATTGAGGTTTAAATGCAGTATTTCTTGTGTAAGTACTTCTGCATATCTTTGAAAAAAAAACAACACACACATACACATAAATTGTTTATATAATTCATTTTCCCTTCTTCAACAGTTGTTAGTTCCATGAGTCTTTTATACTTTCACTCTTCGATTACAAACTGAATTCATTTCTTTATGACACCATATTTAACCTTCCTTGATATTGACTATAATCTTGTGTCTTACAGATGCTATTGATGCAGTGATGAATGGAGAATACTACCAGGTAACAAAATTAAAATGCTCCATGATATATTGCATTAGAAGCTTAGCGTGCTTTTCTTAATCATTAATTTAGATTTTTTGATTTGCTCAGCAGCAAATAGCGCATTAACAATGCAAAGATTTTGAGAGCTAGTGGTGGTAATGATAGGTAACACATAGAACATTTTACAAAAAACACTTCTAAAAAGGAATGATATGGAACTGGGTCCTGGATTCTGGTCCTGGATCTGTCACTAATTTGTTTTGTTGATTTTAGACAAGTCAGGACTTCTAGTGGACCTTACTATTTTTGTCTATAAAGTAAGAGGGTTGGGTCGAGATCTCAAATTTGCTTCCTGCTCAGAAATTCTGAGAGAGAATATGCAGCAAACTGAAAATTTTTTTATTGAGTAAAACAAATAAGTACCCAGGATACTTGTACTGGCTTTAATTTTTTTTCTTTATCTTATTTGTAATCTCATTAACCAACCATCTATTTACCTTTATTTTAAATTTATTACCTCTGTTGTGTAATTCATTTTAAGTAACTAAGAGTAGTATATAAACTTATACAAGATAATTTAAGATGCATTAGGTATATGCAACTGAGCCGGTATTCCAGGAACATTCAAAATGTAATGAATATTACTAGTCCCTTGTGTTAGAGTGTTTTTCAGGGTTGTACCAAAGCCAGAGTAGAAGACTTCATGGGATAGAATTCTCCTTTTAAAAACAAAGTGAAACAAGACTTTAAAAAAAAATCAAAATAGACCCTGTTGTTCTTTTCAAAATTAAATGGGCAATGAAAGTGTATTTTGGCAATAATGTTTTTCCATTTTTAATGAAGGTTGAACATTTTAAATATGCCCAAAAGGAATTTATCCTTATAAAACATCAAATTGAGTTCTAAAAACTGAACTGTTAATAAGTTTCACAAATGAAAGGTGGTAAAGAAATTAGTATGGTCTTGGGATACAAATTGTAAATGTTTAGCTAACAAAGAGAAAAAAGTTTTCTGAAGTAACTCTTCCCTGTTCCTTTTTTACCTCCTAGTAGAAAAGTATTTGCTACATTTGCACCTTTTTTATAAATACCCTCAGCTCTTAGAATTATGATTGTTCTTTTTTTTTTGTTTGTTCTCCGTTATCTTTTTTTTTTTAACCCTCTTTAGAATCATTACTGTGCTTTAGTTCCAAGGCAGAAGAACAGGAAGAGCTAGGCCATTAGAGTTCAGTAACACAGCTAGGAAGTGTCTGAGGCCAAATTTGGCCCCAGGACCCCCAGTCTCCATGCATGGCTGCCTGTTAACCTTCTTTCTTAAGAATTCTGTGATGCTATTTAAAAAACTATTTACTGCTTACATTATAATACATTAATTTATTACATTTATGAGGCTTTTGCCCTTTTGGTAGGATGGAAATATGACTTTAAAAGCCAGCCATTACTGAAAACAACTGCATTTGTTTGTTTGTTTGTTTGTTCTGCTCTGGTGTCTCAGAGCTTGGAAGCAGAACTGATCACATCTATCTCAAAATGTTAAATTGGGAGTCCCAGCTCTTAAAAGTCTGTGTTATATTTACCTGCTAACACTAATGAACCTTTTCAGCCTTTCCATCTATTCCTGTTAGGACATTGAGATTATTTGAGGTCCACAGAAACAACTGAAAGAGCCCATTCATAATTTCTGGCACAGTGAACTTTTAATTTAACTACTAGCTAAAGGAGCCTCCACTATCACATTATTTTGTAAAAGAATAGAAATGACCAATTGTTGGGATCATTTTATTACCTCCTGTTTTCGTTTGATTTCTGATAATACTTTTTTCTTTGGAATAAATATATAGATATTGATTAGATAAGATCCATATCTTTGAGGGACAGTGATGCAGTGGAAAAGCCCTTGCTTCAGAGTCAGGACCTGGTATTTGAATCTTGGCTCTGTTCCTTACTATCTTTGTGACCTTGAACAAATCACTTAATTCCTTAGAACCTTCAAAATGAGGGGCTTGGGCTTGGCCAACTTATTGTGATTGATTGAAGGAATCCAACATTTTTATCAAGAAGAGAAAACTTGGGAATATAGAGTCACCTTCAAGTATTTGAAGGGCTGTCATATAGAAGAGAGATTAGAGTTATTCTCTTTGGTCCCAGAGGGCAGAACCACAAGAATTAGAATCTGTTAAAATTTGAAGAGAAGTAAATTTGAGCTAGGTGTCAGGAAAAACTTCCTAATATTTAGAGCTGTCCAGAAGTGATATAAGCTTCATCAAGAGGAGTGGTGGGTTCCCCATCCTTGAGCTCTGTAGAGTCTGGTTGACTGCTTGTTGGTAATGTTATGTTTTGTGCTAGGTTGGACTACAAGGTCTTTCCAAATTTTAAATTCTTTGCCTTCTGTGATCCCTTCTTCCTTCATTAAATCTTTGAACCTATAATATATTTATTTACTTATTTAGAAGATAAATTATGTATGTGACACCATTAAGTCTGGAATGTTCTAAAATCAACCGAATTAGGTGATGTTTATTTAATACTGTCACTGTTTCCCAATATTATTGTCCTGTTTCTGTTCTTTAATGTGGCACTTTTAAGAATTCATTTGGGTCTCTTCTAATTATATTTATCTATTATCTAATTTCTTATATTTCATTCATATATACGCATAACATTTTTCTCAACATTTTTAGTATTTCCTAAACTACTGAAATATTTCAGCTAATTAGTTTGCAGCCATTTAAATTTAATCTGATTCCACTGACATCTCTTATAATAATCTAACACTGTATTTTTTGTGTAAAGGAGAGCAATGGTCCAACCGATAGTTATGCAGCTATTTCACAAGTGGATCGATTACAGTCAGAACCAGAAAGTATCCGTAAATGGAGAGAAGAACAAATGGAACGTCTGGAAGTCCTTGGTAATCCTTTTGCAATTCTTTTCTAAGGTTATATTAGTTTAGTCAACATAATTTTTCCCTTATGTAGTCCCAATTTATACAATACTCTGCATTTTAGCCTCATGCAATAATTTCTAATGCTAATTGTTCACATCGTTGAAGCATTTAGAACTTGTTTGGCTCTCAACTTTAGCTTGATATACTCTTCCAGTGAAAGGGTATTATATGATTTATATAACTATTATCTCGGTTTGGTATGCAATGAAGACAGGGAGATATAGGAAAGAAGAGGCATATAAAGAAAATGTTTCCAAGTGTGAAGGGTTGAGAGTTTGCTCCAAAATCTTAGATAAATTTATCGCACACACTTTTCACTTCTGTGTATCCAAATCAAAAGCACAAAGGCTCCTCATAGATTCTGGCTCTGAGTACATTAGTCTTATTTGGCCTGTTCACCTTATGCCAGGATATTTGAGGTGGTTATATCTGACTTACAGTTGAGGAGAAATTTCTTTTATTTTCAAACTCCTAAAAATTGATAGGAAGATAAAGGAAGTGGGATTTTTCAAATTATTGCTCTTGTGACAGAGTCAGGATAGAAAGACCAAAAGGGAAAATACTGTGATGAGTCATTTTTACATTGGATTCTTCACTCCATTATAAATATTTAATTACTGTTGTGTGTATTTTATTTCTTCCCTTGTCCCATTTCTATTCTTATCCCATAGAGTGTCTGTGTTGTGCTGCTGACCTAGCTAGCAATTGCCAGTGCATTCTTGCAAAATAGCCCTATTTTTGAATATTCTATCTTAGCCCTATTTTTAGATATTCCTCTATCTCATTACTGCCCGTGTTGATGGTCAAAACTAGCTGAGAGGTAGAACACAAATTGCATTAAAGTTTGGTAGACCTAACCTTGAATTTCACAGGAAAATTTAATTTCCTGTATTGATCTTAACTTTCCTATGATGACAAAATTAAAATTTTGTAACAACTTTATGAATGTATCATTTTTACATACCTGAGAGCATAGTATTACAGTAATCATCTACCAGCCATCCAGCCTGTTATTGATATAAAAGCATATGATATTTGAAACTCAAAAAAATATTATTATTCATCTGCTTCCCACTACTATCCCTATGACAAACAAACACCTACCATCTGTGTCTCTTCTTATCCCATGACTAACAATCACTCCCCAAGCTCTACCTCCTATTCTTTCATTCCAGTGCTCTTCAACATTACTCTATCCATGTCTTGCCCCAACTTTGCTCACCCTTTCCAGTGTACCTGCCAGAATTCCCATTCCATAGTGAACAAATACTCCATCTTGGACCTTTTCCTCTCACATTCCTTCTACCTTCTTCCTACCCTTAAGAGACCTGGCATCCTGCATCTGCTTATTCCTTCCTAACCCCCCACATTTTCTCTCTCACTTTTTCTCCTTCCCTCTCTTCTTTCTTTCCTTCCTTCCCATCCTCACAGATCTTAAAGATGTATTTGGATACTACTTGCTCCCCACTACCAGTTCTAAACTTTTCCTTTGGCACTATCACTTTTTTTTTTAAACCCTTACCTTCTGTCTTGGAGTCAATACTGTGTATTGGCTCCAAGACAGAAGAGCAGTAAGGGCTAGGCAATGGGGGTCAAGTGACTTGCCCAGGCTCACACAGCTGAGAAGTGTCTGAGGCCAGATTTGAACCTAGGACCTCCTGTCTCTAGGCCTGGCTCTCAATCCACTGAGCTACCCAGCTGCCCCCAGCACTATCACTTTTAAAAAAATCTTTTCTTTAAAACAAAAAAAGGGGAGGAGGGGCATCAGAACTTTCTTTGTTCGGATAATGGCAATTCTTGTCTGCCAACTGGATCATTCTCTTTATTTTCTCAAGGAGTTTTGCACCAGGCTTACTATCTTTCTCTTCTTCTCAGAGCCTGCCATTATACTGGGGACTTTAAGATCCATGTTGATAATTTTGCAAACTCCATAAACTTCATATTTCCATAATCCTCTTAAATCACTTGGCTTACTCCTTTACTTCCCTGAACTTACAGCTGGTGGTGGAATCTTGCATCTTCCTGTTATCCATAGAGTAACCCATTTCTGTAATTGAAACTTCCTTAATCATCAAAAACTGACATTCTTCTGTCTGATCATAATCTATCATTTTACCTCTCCCTGCCATAAGACTTCCTAAACCTATTTTTAGCTTTCTCATAAATTTTAGTCCCTCAAGCCCTCTGTGGTATTACAGGTCTTAACCCACTACTGACTTGATTTTCCTTCCCATGCTTATCCCTACAGTCAACCAAATTGTATGCCTCACTTTTATAAACTATCATACTTCTTTTACCTTATGTCTTCTTGTCTTCAGTTTTGGATTGGTCCCATAATTTCCTTTTATTTTTTCATGCTATTGAACAAAGCTGGAAGAAGACATAGAACTGCTACCCGATATATGATAAATTTATATGGCTTCACCTTAATGAAATCGCCATTTACCACATACCACAAGTTCACTCTTCTCCCCTTCTTTTCAATTTCTTTGATCTCATTCACTATCTCTTTTCTCCCAGTCTCTGATAGTGACAGGTTTCTTTTTGGCAAAGGCAGCCCTTCTGCAACTCTTTAATCCTATTTACCACCACCATTTCCTCCAGCAAATTGTCTTCTCAATCCTCTCCTTATGTTCATCTTTTTTGTGCGTGCGTGCGTGTGTGTGTGTGTGTGTGTGTGTGTGAGAGAGAGAGAGAGAGAGAGAGAGAGAGAGAGAGAGAGAGAGAGAGAGAGAGAGAGAGAGAGAGAGAGAATTCTTTTCGTTAGTCTTTAACCATGCCCAGGTTACTTAACTGCCACCCTAAACCTATCATTCTATATCTTTTCCCTTCCTCCTCCAAACTCGGAGAATAAAGCTATCTATGCTCATTGCCAATAGTTTCTCCCTTCTCATTCTTCAATCCTTTTCAGTCTCCTGATCAGGTCCTCCATACTTACTCCAACAAAAACTTAAAAATTGTAATATATCAAATATTACATAGTAAAATTTCTTCCACCCCAGAAATGCTAAAAAAATTTAGCCACAAGTTCATGGGCAATAGGAAAGGAGCTGCCAGTTGTAGACAGACAAATCAGCAACCTCCCATATAATTAGTGATGGACCAGGGACATGTGCTCTTGCAGGACTTTATCTAAGAGGATCTAAAAGTGGGGAGCTCACTGAGAAAATCCTAGGGTGGTTAGGAACTTGGAGTATGGGGACCTTGGAAGCCACTGATCTGTGTGGTAATGGCAACCTTCACCCCAGGACAACTCAGGGGTCTGGTTTCTTAGTACATTGTCCTGAAATGTCATAGAGGACCTTTAAACTAACATTCTGGACCTCAGATTCAAGGGGGGCCTAACTCCAGGAGCCCAGCACAGGAGCTCTGGTGAGCCAGGTTGAGTCCAAGTGGGGCTAACAACCCTGCAGTATGGCCCTGGACAAAGCCTTGATTTAGGAACTGGAAGAACTGATTCATTATAAAGAACTTACTACAAAGATGTCCTAAAATCAACCTAAAAGGAGAGAATATTGGCATAACAACTGAAAGTAGAGACTTGAAGGCAAAAATTGATTTTCCACGTAGACTAAAATTACTAGGAGAAATGAAGGAAGAGATAAAAATGAAATTAAAATTTGGGAGAGAAAGAATTGTAAGGAGAATGGAAAGTGGTAAATCTTAACCAAATAATGGACTTCTTGAAAATTAGAATAGACAAAATGGAAATAATTTCTTCATGAGAGAGCAAGAAATAGAACAAAATCAAAAGATTGAAACAGGCAAGGAAAAATATAAGATCTGATACCAGAAACAATTGACCAGGAAAAAGTCAAGGAGAGAATTTAAGAATCATTGGACTTCTTGAAAACTATCATTTAAAAAACAACCAAAAAAATCACCTGGTTACTATTTCAAGAAACATAAAAACTACCCAGATTTGTTAAGGTGAAATGAGAGTTTATTGGTTACTTTCTGAAATTAGCCTTTAAAGGACAAATTCCAGGAATTTCAAAACCAAAACCCAGAGCTTTAATGTCAAAGGAAAAATATTGACAACATACAAATAAGTATTCTGAGGTTATAAGATCTAAATTGTCATCTCCCCACCCCATAGATGGCAAGCAGTTTGATCTGGATTATACATGTATTATACAAAACCTACTCCATGTTGTTCATTGTTGTTCGAGAATACTCATAAAACAAAAACCCAAATAAACTAAAGTGAAAAATAGTATGCTTTGATATGCATTCCAACTCTTAGCAGTTCTTTCTCTGGAGATAGATGGCACTTTTGTAATAAATCTCTCAAAATTGGCCCAGATCATTGTATTGCTGAGAATAACTAAGACTTTCACAGTTGGTTGTCAAACATTATTGCTGTTACTATGTACAATGTTCTCCTGGTTCCTTCTTATTTCACTTTATATCAACTCATGTAGGTCTTTCTAACATTTTTTTTAATCCTGTTCATCATTTCTAAGCAGAGATTCCATCACCATCATATATACTACAGTTTGTTCAGCCATTCCCCGGTTGATGGACATCCCCTCAGTTTCCAATTCTTTGCCACTACAAAAAGAGCAAGCAGGACAATTTTCAAAGCAGTATGTGGCAATTACCAGATTTTTTAAAAAAGTCATATGAAATGGAGAGGCATTGGGAGAGAGGGAGAATCTCCCAAAAGTTGCCAGTGTGCGTTTGTGTGTTTGTGTGTGTATGTGTATACTTAACCCTTACCTTCAGAGTTAGAATTTATATTAAGTATTGATTCCAAGACAGAAGAGTGGTATGGGCTAGGGCAATGAGACTTAAATGACTTGCCCATGGTCACACAACTGGGAAGTGTCTGAGGCCAAATTTTAACTCCAAACCACCTGGCTGTCAGTCCACTGAGCCACCTAACTGCCCCCAGCTCAGTTTTAAAATCAACTTGTACAAATCTATTTCTTTTTCCTTAAAGAAAAGCAATTTTATTGTGCTTCATATAGTATTCCTAGCATAGCCTGCCAACTTAACTTTATTATTGTTTAGCCATTTTAGTTGTGTTTGACCCTTTATGGCCCCATTTGGGGTTTTCTTTTTTGCAAAGGACTGGATTGATTCACAATTTTCTTCTCCAGCTCATTTTATAGATGAAGAAATTGAAACAAATAGCTTTGCAACTTGTCTAGGGTCACACAACTAGTCTGAGACTGAATTTGAATACACATGTTCCTGACCCCAGGCCCAGGTCACCTAGCTGCCCTTAATTTCCACCTCTTAAAGTTTATCAATCCATTTTTCCCATAGACACATCCTTAGCTCCAGGAGAGAGCTAGATAGAAAAAAATTGTTTTCTGTGGTTAATGGCATTCAAATTATGTAGTTGGTACATAGAAAATGTGGGTATAGCAGCTGCCTTATTTTCCCATTTACCTTGTGTTATATTGAAAGGGGAAGGAAATTGTAAAGGGAAAAATTGGCTCTCCAGTAGAAATACATGGAGAACGTCCAAAGAAAATTACAAATTGAATCATATAAGAAAAAGTTAACTGTATTACAAGATTGAACCAATGGTCTAAAGAACATATGCCAAGTTGCACTTAAATCACAGAATCCCCTGTATTACAGGCAATGTGATGATTATTATACTCATCTTGTAGACTAAGAAACTTTGACTTGTCCAGAGTCATGTGACCAATAAGATTCAGAACTGGGAACCAAAATTTCTCTTTTATTCCCAGTTAGGGGCTCTTTAGACTATGTTTCCTCTCATATGAAGCTATAAGCTCCAGTTTCCAAAATAAATAAGTCCCCAGATGGTGAAGAGAAACAAGAAAGAGAAGACAGTTGCCAGTATGAGAAAAGACCCCTGGGGTCATTCTGAGTCTGTCACCATCACAGAATATAAACAAGCTGTATCACTTGCATTTTGGTGTTTTTTCCCCCTCAGGTTTAGGATTTAGAATCCTTAAATTACTTAAAAGTGAGTTTACAGGTAATATATTTCGATCTTTAAAAATTGCATAAAAGGGGAATAAGCAGAACTAAGAACAATATATATGACTGCAACAATAGAAATGTTTATTAAACAAAACAACCCAGAACACTGTATAATTCTAATAACCAATGTTGTCCTTGAAGAAAAGATGTCCAGAGATACCAGTAGATCTGTGTAGAACACTGCATGAATGTTACACTTACTTGATGTGTTGGATAGTTTTAGTGAACTTTTTCCCTTTCCCCTTTCTAATCTATTATTCACAAGGGGTGACTTGATGGTTGGTTAAAGAAAAGAGAAAGTATGAAAACAGAATTGTTTTCCACAATAAGTTCTTGGTATGAAGATTGAATCATATTTTCCTTTTTTAATAATTTTTTCCCAAAAATAATTCCACAAAACATTTTTTGACATTGAGATATTAGGAAAATTATATTTTAAAATACATATCTAAAGCTGAATTTTATGGTGTTTTTTTGTTTTTCAAACTCTTACCTTCGATCTTCGAATCAATACTGTGTATTGATTCCAAGGCAGAAAAGCACTAAGGGCTAAGGCAATGGAGTTAAGTGACTTTCCCAGGGTCACAGCTAGGAAGCATCTGCTTTGAACCCAGGACTTACCATCTTTAGATTTGGCTCTCAATCCACTGAAGTCCCCTAACTGCCCCCTCAATGAAAAGATTTTAATTATTCAAATCTTGGATATAGTTTGAGAGCACTACCTACCACTTTTTGAAATAAAACTTTTTTTGATAGTCATGGAATAAAATGATCCTTTTACTGAATGATCTGTTTTAGCAAAACTTTCCTGGTTCTGTATCCTTAATAAGTTAAATGAGGTTTTTATGCTTTGGGATCTGAATCTCAAAATAAAATTACTATACTTTTATTGGCCTATGCAAGGAATGCCAGATGTATTCAGTGATACTATTTATTTTCATTCCCTTCCCTTGTGAATTGTCATAGTATTATTTGACCTCATTGCCTACTTTCCCTTTGACCCTCTGAAAATGGTTGATAACTGCCTCGTAGAGGGAACTAGTACCTCACATTGCAACATCAGACTGACCATATTGCATGGTCGTTTCTGTGTTTCTTCCACTCTAGAGAGCGTGTCCTTATGTGATAATCAGACTCCATCTCTTAAAAAGATCAGATAATTCTGATTTTCTTCTTACCTATAATTGATGCTTTAATTTCTCTACCCCAAATTGTCAGTTGTAGTTATTTCTAAAATTTTAATTCTTAGTCCTCCATTTCAATCCAGTGAAACTCGTCCAATTCAAGCAGAGAGAATAGTGGTCCAAAAAGGTTTATGTAGGCACAACTTGGAAAGATCAAATTATGTGGTTATGTTAGTCAACAATCCAGGAGGAAACTTCTACATTACCCCTTCTCTCAACCCAAATCCCTTGTTTTCTAAAGGATCCATTTTCTTGGGATTATTTCCGAGTGACTCTTTTGACAAACCAGGCACCCAATTTATCTGTTCTCATTTGGGGAGTCTTTCCTTTTTCCCCAAATGACATATTCTGGCATGTTGCTGTTTAGTATCTTTTGTACATAACACTCACTTTTCTTATGTACTCAAATATATCTTGTTCTCCTGGTGTTATTTTTACCTGTGACAATTTCACACTACAAAATGTGCTTTGGAGACCCTGATTCATTAGTAGTGTTATTGTTTTTTTGAGCCATTGGGCTTCTACTTTTAGTGGCCCAAGGCATGAAGTAGACTTTTATGAACATGTTGTGAGAGAATAAGAATGCTTGACCAACTTCCATTTTAAGTATGAATGGATATGCGAGCTTTGTACGTGTTGTACTGATACTAGCTATCCTAATGTCTGCCTTTGCCCTAGCTTCTAAAGCTCGTCATTTAGGTGTTTTGTTTTGTTCTGTTTTTTAAGTTAGGCTTTTTCGGCCATTTTATTATTTTAACATAAGCTATTTTTGGTCACTGTTGCTTTTTATTCTTTGAATTGTAAACTTTTCACATATTTATAAAATATTAGAACTATAAAGGAACCTTAAATTATTTAGCTTTAAAAGTGAATGTTTACAGCTAGCCAAAAGCGTTAACTCTATGCCATAAGTCACCCTGAAAGCTATGATTTAATGCTCTTTCTTGACTTCCACTTACCTATTATATAAGAGAATTGCTTATTTGAATTCCATCATCAGGCACACATAGATTTTAGTTGAAATCTCCTGTAGATCATAAAAAAGGCGTCCAGAGATAGGGTAACTTTGTTCAGTTAGTAGCATAGCTGTGCCTGGAATCCAGGTACCCTAATCAGCTCTTCTTTCTACTCCAACATATTGATCCTCTCAAAAATCCTTTGCGGTAAAAGCAAGGGAATCATTATTGCCTTCTCCCTCTCTGTGCCCCACTTTTTGTTTTTAACATGAGAAAATTTGAGGCCTGAAGGAGGTGCAATTTTACCCAAAATCACATGACTGGTAAGTGAAGGAATCAGGATTTAAATCCAGGTCTTACGATTTCTAACCCAGTGATCCTTTTCGGTATACCGCATTGGCTCTTGGAATGAAAGGCAGCAATGGTACTTATAATTCAGAAATTGTATTTGTCTTTGGAATGTATTTTTCTACTGATTGAAAATATGGTCTGTGAAATCAGAATATTAAGACTGAAAATTCAGTTTGGACAACTCTTTCCTGGCCCCCAGTCCAGCTCCCTCATCCTTATGCTAATTAATTATATAGTTAGTGTGTGTAATTAGTCTATAGCTATAGCATGTACTATGCTGAAAATTTTCAGATTCAGATAACAGATTGACCCAAGTTCTGCCTGATTCCTCTGGGAATCAAATCAAATCACATTGCAGTTTTAACGTAAGCCTTTTTTTTTTCTTGGTATCTAAACCTGGGGATAGGATGAAAAAACCATGACTCCCTTCTCATTTCTCCCTAAGTGTAGTCTACAGTCATGGAATAAATAAATGGTAGTAAGTAGGGTAGTTTTTAGAATAGATTATAATAGATCCAGACCAGTCCCCTCATTCCCCCCCCCCCCCCCCCCCCCCAGCTAATGGCTAGAAAGCCTTGGTATTTTTTTAAATAAAATTATAAATTAACATTCAAAGTTTCTGCTGTGTTTCCTTCTCCAAAGATGCTAATTCTCGGAAGCAAGAAGCAGAATGGAAAGAAAAAGCAATAAAAGAGTTGGAAGAATGGTATGCAAGGCAAGATGAACAGCTACAAAAAACAAAAGTAAATAACAGGTAAGTTCAAGAGAGATAAAACAACAGTTTCCAACATGAAGTAATATAAGATTTCTTGAGATTATATTCTTCTTGAGCCTTGGCACCCCCCAGATAGTTATGTTTGACGCTCTTTCTTGTCTCTCAGTTACCTAGTGTATGAAATTATTTAAATACTGCCAAGGAATATGGGAAAGCTTAGGTATGCTTGTTTGAATTTCATCACGAAACACTTAAATATTTTAATCCGGGCTCTGCTATTCATTCTTCTGTTAATTTGAGCAAGTAATTTAAATTTAACCTTGCTAAGCTACAATTCCTCATCTGTATACTAAATGGATTCTCCAATTCTCTCATCCTATGACAAGCATTCATAATAAAAATTTAGAACTAAACTAGATCATGAGCGTTAATTCTGTTTGCGAGCATTAATCTTAAATTAGGCTTCTCCCATGCTATAGAATTATGTTGGCATTTTAGTTCTTTGACTATCAGCAATAGTAGCTCTTTTTAATTCCCTCTTCTACTTCAGTTAATCCAACCTTCACCAGAAAATAAATTCTCAAACTGCTTAACTAGTAAAAGTTAGGAAATTTAAAGGAAAGGAAGAAAAGGAATATGCTATCATTCTTATGAAAATAACTTTTTTCTTTTTCTTTAAACCTTTGCCTTCTCTCTTGGAATTAATTCTAAATATTGGTTTCAAGACAGAAGGTAAAAGCTAGGCAGTTTGGGTTATAAGTGACTTGCCCAGGGTCACATAACTAGGAACTATCTGAGGTCAGATTTGAAACCAGGATTTTCCATCTCCAAACCAGGCTTTGTGTCCACTGCACCACCTAGCTGCCTCAAAAATAACTTTTCCCCCTTGTCTTTCAGAATAATTCATTTCCTCCTCTTGGGCAGCTTTAGTAGAAAGTCTGCCTGGAAATATATATATTTTTATTTATTTATTCATTCATTTATTTATTTATTCACAAGATTCTAGGAACATACCTCATTGAGCTAAATTTGCCTAGTGCAGGGAATGTCTTCTATAACTTGCCTGATAAATGGTCAACAAGCTTCCATTCCTTGCCTCAAAGTTGGCTCTCCTCAGTTATCCTAGTCCTTAATCATCTTCTCTTAATTTCTATACTGCTGACTGCTATCCCTTTTATTTCTGTCATCTAAAACAGGTATCAAAACTGTGGGGGGCCTGATCAAAATAAAAAGATAAAATGTAATGGCAAAATGTTTAGCAAAATTAAAACCAGTGTAGCATAAATAATAATCATTTGTGGTTTTCCATATGCTGCCTTCAGGGATCTATATCTTTTTTGAGTTTGACACCATCAAGCTAGTGTAAGAATGAGTCTGTTGTGTTTTCCAAAAACTTTGTTTTCCCCTCTCTTTTCTTCCCTCCCCCAACCCCAGACTTCTTCTCGTGGCCCTTGAGCTGTTCTTGATATGACATCCTTTCTAGGCATTCCAACCCTATCTTTGTGATCTCTTCCCCCTCTCAAGTCTGCTCCCAGAATCAAACCGTGCTTGTACTAGTTAGTCCACACAGAGAGTAGAATGAGTGCCTTTATGCTTTTCTTCACTGGAGGGTGTTGATAGCAATAGCACATAGCTCATTTGAGCTCATGACTTGCTAAACTCCCAGAGCTTTCTTTCATATGAATTTGTGCTTGTCTTGAAGCCCTTTATCTACTTATGCCATTGTTCTTTTTCTCGCAGGTGATGGGAAAGGGATCTTAAAAGTAGCTTCAAATCTGGAAAAGAATATTTTAGCACCCACTTCCATAACAACACAAACTTGTTGTATTTTGTTTTTGTTTTACACTGGACCTCTTCTAATGTAAAGAAATGTGAATATGCTGTGGACATTGTATTAACAAGATATGAAACTATTCTTATGAGTTTCTTGTTTTAAATAAATAATGCAAAGAATTTCAAATTATAGAAATTGACAACTAACTCATCTCCTCTAATCCCATGTCACCAAATTGGCTGCAGAGTGATGAATTTTTCCACCACAATAACTTTGAGGACCATCCATCCACTAAGTCATAATGGGATTGTGGTATGTGTTGGTGTAGGAAAGATACACATGAATGAGATCACATTTCCTTTAAATATTGAGGAAGCGACTATCAATATAATTTGTGGCAGCAATTTAGCTGCAGAAATATCAGTTTTATATTGGCCACCAGTGAACTAAATATGATGGGCTCTGCACCAAATCAGCCTCCTTAATAAGCATCTGCCTTTTGGTATTTCTTTTCTACACTCATTCTCTATTTCTCCTTACTCTGAGCCCTGACCTGAGTTGAAGAGAAGAATTAAGCCAGGCGTCTTGATGAAAGTTGCTTCTCTTGGGGGAGAATGGGGTAATAGTTCAAAAAGGTATATTCATCTCTGTATTTCTCATCGCTACTTAATTAAGGACTCCTGCCTATAGACTATGTAAGTTCCTTGGGGCTAGGAACTGTTTCCTTCTTGGATTTCTATCTCCATTAAAACAGAGAGCTTAATAAATGTTTGGTGACTGATCCATGACTTTAAACTCCCTAGGAAAATGATATGGTAGTTCTCCCTACTTGAGGAATACCTGTATTCATTCTATAAACACTTGGACTTGATTTATGAAATTCATAAGGGGGTTCAGAAAAGAGAAGAAAAACACATCTAATTTTGATAAATCATTTCTCTTCATAGTGGAAAGGCCATTGGCCTAGGAAATAAGAGAGCCAGATTTAAGTTCTAATTCCAACTTGCTCTAATATCTTTTGCTCGTCTATATATGATGCTAGCTAGATCTCTCACATTGAGTCTTTGAGATTAGATAACAGAATTTACCTGTTTCATTACCTCTTTGAATAGAAACCAACTTACAAATTTGGGTTGAAATCAGTTCATTGATGTTCTCTCCTCTAAATTTAAAGAATCATGAATTTACATAATGATTTTATTCTTTACCTGAAAACTCCTTCCTGAAAATTCATCATATATTTTATTACTGAACTATTTCTTTCACCAAATTACTTTCTTATGTTTGTGTTTAAATCTTGATAAAATTTGCTTTGTAAAGTAAAGTGAGAGGGAAGGATTATTTTAATATAGTGACTTTTAAAATAAAATTATCTCTGTGGTCAAGGGAAATGGGGATATTTTAAGGAAACAAACCCAATTGCTGTCATTTAAGAGTTTATTCTTCATTTTAGCTGGGAAATGATATGCCTTGTTGAGATACTTGGATAGTAAGTATTGAAAAAAGAGAAGAGATTTTAGATCACTAAATATATTGACTAAGCCTAGGTATTTATTAGTCATAAGTTAAAAGATCTTTGACCTAAGGAGGTTTTCTTATGGGGACTGTATTACATTTAACTTAAAACAGATGATTGGCAAACTTTTTTGGTATAGTGATAGATGCGTTAGCATTAGCATAATTATAGTCCATTTTATCCTTGCAGTAAGGGACTCAGAATATAACTCTTTCTCCCCATTCCCCTCCCTCTTTATTTAAAGACTGGCTTTTTCACACATTCCTTTTTTCTTTGTAGTAAGCATTAACAGCCAAGTTTGGATATCTGTTGGGACCTCCATGCTCTTGTTTTTCTTCATATCATTTAGATTGTTGAGCTGCTTACTTGAGTGAACTAGTATACCAAGGCATGGTACAATCAGCTAGATTATTTGGGAAGAGAAGGTAGTGTGGACAATTTTACTGAATTAGGGTTGGAGAGTTATTTTGTAATATATTTTCAGAAAAAAAAAAATATTGCTTTGGGAAGCTGAAGACCAGTGTACAGGTTTTTGCTCTGATGTTTAACTTAGTGACTGTGGGCATATTATTTAACCAGTAAGCCTCAGTTTACCCCTTTGTAAAATGAGAATGGTATGTATTCTGCATCTACTTCACAGGATTGTTGTGAAGGACTGTAAATTGTGAAATCGTTATCAGTGTCTAAACTACTACAAATTTAGCACTTAATGTTTACTTAGATTATTAACTAAAAATGTGATTTCCTTAGTCAATTTCAGTGACTAACCTGAGAAGATAATATTAGAGTTGATTAAAATAGTTAGCCATTTCTTGACTCTAGTTGGAAGATTTGACCAGAAATTGGGGAACTGCTCTACTGAAATCTTCTTGAGAGCAGAGCCTTAGAAACAACTAAGAGTGGCAAACACATAGTTTGGGTGAGATCTTAATGTAGAGTTCCATTGACACTAGGCTGATACTGATATTTAGTTTTTTCTGCTTTTCAATGTTCTCTCTTTTTTCCTGCCTGCTTGCCTGCCTTTTGGACTTCTTGCTGTCTAGGGTGGCAGATGAAGCTTTCTACAAACAACCCTTCGCTGACGTGATTGGTTATGTGTATGTTGCAAAACTAATTCTTTTGATCTTCGTAACTTTTTTGTCTGATAATTAATATTTCTTTCGTGTAAAAATAGTTGCCTTGCTTTTTTTTTAAGCTATCTCAAACTGATCCTGTCAATTGCCTTTTAGCAACTTTGGTAAAAGGCAATATATAGATTACTGTGGGCATTTTGCATAACTTTGATTTAATCTACAAATTATTCTACAATGACCATATTTTTTGAGCTATAAGACAAGGTATTAAAGGAAAATGCTTTTCCTTTCAAAGATTCTTTTGGGGTTGGGGTAGAGGCACCTGGGATATGTGACCCTAATACCTACTTCTGCCGCCTTGCCCCATTCCTCCCCCATCCTTGGACTAGGAGAAAGGTATTTCAGCCTTGGGGTGGAGCAGAATTGAGAATAAAAGAAAGGGTGTGCTCATTCCCAGGGAGGGCCCTGCATCTGGAGCCAGCCTGGAGATAGACTCTTTGAGTTCTGCCACTGAATGATTCTTGATTCTGTGACTTTGAACAAGTCCCTTGAAGCTTGCTAAAGTTTGGCTCTTTTCATTTATAAAGTGACCGGGGCATTTACATTGCTTCCTTCCCGGGGCGGTTTTAATTTATCAACTTGGATACTATTTGTAAAGGATTATGGCTCCATATAGATGAGAGCTGCCATTATTGTTGCTTCTGTCTCTTCCATTTAGTCAGAGAAGTTTCTCAGATAAATGTGTAATTGTTTTCTGTTATCTTAAATGAATGAAGGTGTTTCTATTTGATTGTTGCTGAGCTTCCTTTCTCCCCTACATGTTCTCCATTCTCTTATTCCCACCCTTGCCCAACCCACAGGATGAGATGGTCACAACTATAAGCAGCAGGCCAGTTTTAGGGTTTCGTTTTGTTTTTCACCTAAGAAAATCTAGTTTTATAGTTTATTTGGCTTTAATTGTTGGACTTTTTTCTTTTAAGGCTATAAATCCCCCCTTGGTTATCTTAGTATCTTGGGACAACAATAGAAATACAATAATTGAATCCCCCTGTCCTTTTTCTGGAACTTTTTTTAAATGGTCATTTTAAATCTATTTAGATGTAATGAACTTCTAGACGGATTTGAAACAAGACTTGTGAAATGCTGGATTTACAGGTGGTGTTTGATTTGCCTTTGAAAATATTTCTGACACCTGGAAAAAAAAAAGAATGGCAAGGATGGGTTTTGGTTTACTGTGTTCATTATATAGATATTAAAGAACTGTGCAGTCAGATTGCACAATGAAATTCGCAGCATGTTTCCTGAATGTAGCCTGAGTGGTGAGGGCATGTCTAGCTTACTTGTCATCTGCATTAAGCTCATTTTCATTTCCTATATCTGACTTAAACTTTCTCTCCTTGTTTCTTTTCTTCTCTTCACCTTTAAGCACAAACATAAATCATCCTTGCTACAGCCTAGAACAGTTAAGTAAAACTTTCTCACCGCCCCTCAGTGTCTGTCCCATAAAGTAGCAGTGTTGTAGTGAGCTTGGTCCGCAGTGGTGTCTCCCATAGTCATTACCGTGAATAGTGCAAAACCTTTCCATGGAATTTCCATCTCCATTGCTTTGGCTTTTCCTTTATTGCTTGTTGGAGTAGATGAATTTGGTTTTCCCTTCTAGATTGTGTCCTGTCTCTTTCCCCCACCACTGCTTCCTGGGCTGGAGTGAGTACCCCTCCCCACCACTGCCAGTCAGTTCCTGATTGAAGGAACCAACCGGGACGTTTGCCCCAACCCAAAAAAATGCTTCAGGCAGCATCTTGCAAAAAGATAACATTTTCCCTTCCTGGTTGGTTTGCATCGTGAGGCAAAGACCTTACAGAAGAGCCAGTGTTATCTCTTTTGCTCACCTTAAAGGAGCCTGATATCAGTGGGAAGATGGCTTAAGTTTACAGCTTCTCCTGGCATGGAGGCTGACTTAAGATCCATTCGGACTGGCTTTGCCCTCTAGCCTTACAAATTAGCTTGTTATTTTTACAATGACTGATCAGATCTGTAGACAGTCCCAAATTTACTTGAATTCCATATAGGTCAGCACTAGACAACGACTTGAATACATAAGTACCAGTCTTTGACTCTCAGTAACCAAATCAATCCATAGCTATGACAGTTTAGGACCGGTCAAGATGGAAAGAGAGCAATCCTAAACCAAACACCTGTATTCCAACATTTTACACAGCACTTCTTGGCACTCTGTGTGCATAGTGGGGCGATGGGATGGGGTGCATCTGTCTTCGGCCATAGGAAAAGACTTTTTACTCTTGGGGGGCAGTCAGAATGCCATTTGACAGCTGGCAGATGAGGTGCTTTTGTGGTAAGGCGATGAGATGGCTCACTGGTCACGTGGCTGACACGAAGTTAACCCTCATCTCCTTGTTTGCAGGGCAGCTGAAGAAGCTTTTGTAAATGATGTCGAAGAGACTTCTCCTGGCACTGAGTGGGAACGCGTGGCTCGGCTGTGTGACTTTAACCCCAAGTCTAGCAAGCAGGCCAAGGATGTGTCCCGCATGCGCTCAGTCCTCATCTCCCTCAAACAGGCCCCCCTGGTTCACTGAAGGGAAGCCCAATGGAAACACTACGATTGCAATATCTTAATCTTACTCAGCGAAGCTGTTCACAGTCATTGGATTAATTATGTTGGGTTCTTTTGGACCAAACCTCTTGTCTTTAGAGTTGATCATTGTTTGTGATTGCATGTTTTCTTCAACTGTTTTCTCCCTGGCATTCCAAGTGGGAGGGAAGTGAGAACCTCCAGAACAATAGCATCTTGTGCTTTTGTGCATTGTCATTTTCAACTGTACTGATAATAAAATTCTCTTTCAAATAGTATACAGTATTGTTTCCTTTTTCTTCGGAGCTTGAGGCAAAGATTTGATGACCGTTTTGGGCATGTTTGTAGAATGGATTTGTGTTTTGGGCAGAAGTGGAGTTGAAAGGCCTCTGAGATTGCCTACTCCCAGCCACCACCTTCTAGCTTTAAGATCAGTCTGTATTATATAGTTTTGTATAAAAGTCATATCAGATCATAAAGCCCAGCTTTACCTATACATGTATTTTAGCCTTGCAAAGTACTTATGCAACCCCCGAATGAGTAAGATAGTAGTACAAGTTTTCTCTGCCTTTTACTGCCAAGGAAATAGAGGCTTAGAGGAAAAATTGCTTGTCCAGGTTCATATAATGTAATTGGGATTCAAGGGCAAGTGTCTGTCTCGAGCCTTGTCCTCGTTCCTCTGTAACACACTGATTCCTTGCCTTTAGCTCATTGATGTGCCTCAGCGCTTCTGTCGGGCCAGTTTTTATTGCCTTACCAAAGGTTCCTGGCTTGCTAGGAGGAGGCCTGATAGGGACAAAAGAAAGATGAGACTCTTTGTTCCTGGAATAACCTGAGATTTGGTCTCTTTATTTGATGGTTTGAAAATTATGGGCTCTGAATGGGTCCTTCAAGGAGGTAAGTTTGGGGTCCCCACTTGCACATAAGGATTGATCCATTGGATTTGGCATGGTTAGAAACATTCTTGCTAATTGTTACTGGGAAGCTCACCCTTAAATGAGTAAGTGGAATTATATGAGACAGCTAGTTGTACATGTACAGAAGGCTTCTTTGTTGTTTTTTAAACCCTTACCTTCCATCTTGGAATCAATAATGCGTATTGGTTCCAAGGCAGAAGGAGTAGTAAGGGCTAGGCAATAGGGGTTAAGTGTCTTGAGGCCAGATTTGAACCTAGGACTTCCCATCTCTAGGCCTGGCTTTATCTTCTGAGTCACGGAAGACTACTTTGTGATAATCCCCTTAATGGTAGGAGGGGTTTTATCAAATATGATCATTTGTCTAGTACAGTGAGGATGCACTTTTAGAGACCTTGTGCTGTCCCCCCACCCCAATCTCACACAGGGGAGGGAGAAAACATTCCCATTGTGCTGCTGGGCAGAGGGGCAGGGAGCATCTCTGCCCAAGTCCCTCTGCCTTTCTAGTAACAAACTTGGATGGGAGAAGTGAAAGAGCACACATGCCATAGGTTTGCCATGACTGGTCTAATGCTTAGACCTTGACACAAAACAGGCCAAATATAGTACTCTTATCAATCCCTCCTTTGCCCTAGGCTTTACTTTGATCTTGACTAACCTGTTTGCTCCAGAACATTCAAGTTGTTAGAAATGACATTCTGAATTGCAGAATTCCTCTTTCCATTTAGATATATAAACATTTGGACTATAATGAGTCCCTTAAATTTTCTCTTATTCACCTTTTTGGGGGCTTCTCTTGTGTCTTTTGTTTGGACTTCAAATTTTTTGTTTAGGTCTGGCTAATTTCCTAGAAATGCCTGGAAATTTTCCATCTTATTGAAAGCCCATTTTTTCTCCTGAAAGAATATACTCAATTTTGTTGGCTAGGTGACTCTGGGTTGTAAACCCAGATCTTTTGCCTTCCTTAATATATTCCATGCCTTTCAATCCTTTAATGTAGAAGCCACTAGGTTCTGTGTGATCCTGATGATAGCTCCATGGTATTTGAATGGTTTCTTTCTGGCTGATTAAAGTATTTTTCATTGGCTTGTTGGCTCTCTAATTTAGTTATTACATTCTTGGAAGTTGTCATTTGAGGATTTCTTTCTGGAAGTGATCTGTGAATTCTTTCAATTTCAATTTTATTTTCTTATTTGAGGATCTCTGGGCACTTCGATAATTTTTTGTAATATGATGTCCAAGGATTTTTCTATGATCATGGCTTTCATGTAGTCCAATAATTCTCAACTCTCTCCTAGATCTATTTTCCAGGTCAGTTGTTTTTTTTTTTTTCAGTAAGATATTTCATGTTTTACTTGTTTTTTTTCATTCCTTTGATTCTGCTTTGTTTCTTGGTTTCTCATGAATTCATTAGTTTCTAGATGGTTAGTTCTGATTTTTAAGGCCTGATTTTCCTGTCAGTTTTTGGTTCTCCTTTTTTCAATTGGCCCATTTCTTCTTGCATCACTTTAATTTCTCTTCACCACTTTGCCTCTCTTAATTGGTTTTTAAAGTCTTGAGATCTTCTAGAATCTGTGTCTAATCCATATTTTTCTTTTGGACTGTGTGTGTGCTTTCACTGTCCCCTTCTGTGTCTGCACCTTGCTCTTTGTCTCCTTAAAAATTCTTTAGCATTAGGTGCTTTTTTTTGTTGTTGCTTATTTTTCCTATCTGATTATAGGTAGGCTCTGTTATTTTCTGGGTTTTTGTCAGTTGAAGTTCTTGGAGTCAGAAGTGATGATCTGAGGACTGAGAGCTCTGAGAATTCTCCCCCCCCCACCCCCCAATTAAATTAACCCTTGAGATGCTGATGGTTTAAGATCTTGCCTTTTGATCTCACTCTGAACTTGATCAGGTCAGGGGCTGATCAAATTCTAGCCCTAGGCTTAGGCTCAAGTTTTTGGCCTCACTGTGTACTTGATCCAATCAGGCACACCCTTGATTGCCCTGTCCTGGAGCTTTGCCCATAGTTTTGGCGAACAAGATGGAGGAGAGGGGGGGCATTCTGTGAACTGTGTCCTCATCCTAATCTCAGACTGGAATTTCTGGCTTTGCTCTGGGCCCACAAGGATCAGCCCACTTCAGCCAGACTGCCCTGGGCTGGGACTCGGGTCTTCTCCACAGGTTTGAAATTTCAAGGGGCTTATAAGGTTGGCTTATACCACTATTTGCCCAGGCAGGATCTCAGGATCTGAATATTGCCTTGAGCTTTAGTTCCAAACCTGGGACAACAGATGTGGGGTGGGGGTATGTGGCTTTCTCCTGGCTTGCTCTTCCCTCCTTGCTACAGCCTCTTGCTAGCTCTGTTCTCCTCTCACCGCCATGCCCCAAATGTCCTCTGTCTTTTGGGCTTTTCTTTTCTTGGTTCTTTCACTCTTGTATTTGTTTTGTGGCAATATTATAATCTTGGTCAGAAAGGATTCTCATGGTGACACAGCAGCTCTGGTTCAATCCGCCATCTTGTCTCCATCCCTGGAAGTCCCCTAGAAATGGCATTCTGGAGTGAGCATGATTCCACCTAAGTTAGACCTCCAGCTCCTCTTGGCCCTGGCCTCAGACTTGCTTGAAAGGATATAGCTAATTACCATCCCAAGGTATGGTGGAACATTGGGAATGAGGAATTGAAAGAGATTAATGAATGTTTGGGATGGAGATAGCCCTTTTCTGGCTAAATATTTGCCAGGAAGAAGGTTGCCCATTGCTTTTATGGGCAATAGGAACAGATACTTATTTACTGAGGCAGTTTCAGAAATTAGAAGACCCCCTAGTGCAGTGATGGTGAATACCAAGTGCCCAAACTGCACCCTCAGGCCATGTTCCCACACACACACTTTACCAGGGGATGGAAGAAGTGCTCCCATTGGGCTGCTGGACAGAGGAACAGGGTCATGTGAAAAATATCCTCAGGCTCCTATGGAGAGAGGGAGGGGGAGCAGACCCTCCAGCATGCTCCTGCATGTGTGCCATAGGTTCACCAACATGACCCTAGATGGATTTGGGACCCTAGACAGTTGGGATAGAAATTCCATCTGTTCCTCTGGGTTGGTCTGGAAGTGATGGATTTGGCCCTCTAAGAATGAATCTAATCTTGACTATCTTGGTTTTATTTGTACCAAGCAATACATTATGTTTCCAAGAAATAATTAGCTTTAGAGAAATAACATTCAGAAGAACACAACATGACAAACAAAATCTGAATCATTATACTGGGCTGGGAAAGACTTCTCAAGGGAAAAATGAACAAGAAAACAGAACTGAGTCAGGACTACATATAAAGGATATTTATTTAGAACTTGGATTATATTAAAATAAATTAAATGCATTGTACATATATTTTAAATAATGAAATTTAAGAATAAATTAAAATCATCAGAATTAATGTACATATATGAATGAGCATTATTCAGAATTGATCACTTTTGAATTCAGTGATTCTTATATTTTAAACTGGTATTTGGCACATAACAAACACCTAATAAGTGCCTGACTGATTGAATTAGATTTAATCATTTGGTGTATGCAGCAGGTATAGATTTTTCACTTTTTTCACAAATGGTGTCAGTGCTGGGTCTTCATTCCCAGGAGTCACCATGGAATGTCAAAAACAACAAACAACTAATGATTTCTTGAGGTATTATTTAACTAACATTGTCTAAACAAGTATATTGAATACAAAAAAGGAACAGGTTTGAGAGATTATCTTCATTTAGTACAGAAAACAGAACTGCTAAGTTTAGATACACTAAGGTTTTTCTAACCTTGAAATAAACATAATTCAATAAAAGCTTGCATAAGTCTGCACATACGAAAAAGAAAACTGATAAATGCAAACACCTAGTTTTGTGTATGTGTTACATTTAAAGCCTGGCTGGCTTCCACAAGAGGGAAACATTACTGGATTCAGGAATCAGTGATGTTTCTACCCTTCAAGTCAATCGTTTGTTTCAAGCCAGATGTTCTGCTTTGAAGAAAAAACCATCATTGAGCTTTCGTCACATGCTTGAATTTGTCATTCCGTTTCAGTCTACATACCCATTGCACTTTGTTTCATAATTCTTTAATGCACTTTTTATTATGCATTAGAGTTAGCTGTGTTTGGTCTACTCCCCTATGGAACTACTTATGACTTATGTGAACTTTGTATCCGCCTAGTGCCTGGTGCCAGGCTCTCTGCACAAAGGCACTTGGTAGATGTCTATTGATTGAATGCTCTATCAGCCAAGTTTAGGCATTAAACTAATCCAAACTCTGATTCGTGCACCTGCTAATTAAATTTAATGGTAATATATAAACACAAACCTAATTTAATTTTCTGAAAGAAAATGTTTCTACCTTTCTCCCTTAGAAGACCAGAATACTATCTTCTTTTGCTATGGAGGCATATGCTTACTTTCAGAGGCTTTGGAATACACAGCATGAGAAGCCATTTAAAGCAAAGTTGCAGGGCAACTCCCGATACCGCTCTGGGCCCAGGGGTTATTATTCCATTATTTTTGGCTCCTCATAAAGAAGCGGAGGCAGGGTTTGCGTTTCTCTTGAACATAACCATCCCAAGTCTCTGACTGAAGTTTCTCAGACACGGGGCCTGTGTGTGAGTCCGTAAAGGACAAAGAAAACGAAGTGGTTCTTGGGCAGCTCGCACGGTTAACTTGGGGAAGTTCGTCCTCAATGATCTGTAGTCCTGATTCCTTTGACGTGGCGGAGTGCCACAGGCCACACGTCCTCACACCGGCCTCGCCAGTGTACACTCAGGGAATGTGGATCTAATAAAAACATGATTAGGAAGGCAAATCTACCCTATGACAATCGGGTGCATTTTAAACCTTGCGATCGATTTGGGGACCGTCTAGTTCCCGTCTCACCTCTTGTACAGACAGCTGAGAACAGACCACCATTTCCAGGCTGCCATGTCTGTCTGACAGGGATGTCACATAGCCGTGTTCATCCAACTGCTACAAAAGTGAGAAGCCCCGGGTTGATGTTACAGCATCTCAATGTAAGCAATCTCGTTTTGCTTTGTTTTGTTTTGTTTTGAAATCTATAAACAACGGGGATGTGGGAGATGTTTGGCAAAACTTCTAGAGCCACAAGGCGAGAGCTTCTTACTCGGATTTGGGTCTGGGTTCGAAGGGCCATGGAAATGCAAGTAACACCATAAAGATGGATTGGGGTCTGATTCCATTTGCTGCCTTGTTACACTTCAGCTTTCAGTTCCGAAGGTGGTAGCTTCAGTAAGCCACTGAAATTCATGATTTCACAAAGTTAGAGTCTGATGGCTTCACTTCCATTTGTCGGACATAATCCCCATCCCCAGAAAGAGGTAAAGCAGTCCAAAATTTGGGGCAAATCAGGACTTACTTTTCAGGCGTTCTGAGCAGTACCTCCTTCTGCTGTGCCCACTGTGAGCTAGGAAGACTGAAGCTGTTTTCCCTTCAGAATTTACTGAATTAATGCTCTTCATGTCCAATTAATTGTCCCAATTAAACAAATGGACATTTGCCATGTCTCTTGCAACTTCGTTTCATTAAAAAATATAACAAGAATAAGCCATTGATAATTGGTCATTTTTAAAATTAGTAAAAGAAAAATAATCAAAATGAATTTGGTTTTGCTTGACAGAACATTATTTGTTCTTGTTTTTTCTTGGTTTCCTTCTATTTAAGAGTGAAGGAGAGGAAATAAACACATATAACTGGGAAACAAAATGAGAAAATATTAGCAGGCGGATCAGGTAGATCCCAAAGGAGATCTGTTGATGCCGAATTGCTGAAGACTTAAGAAGCAAGATTTCATTCTGCTAAAGTATACGAGGAGAGCAGGCCTGGAGAGGGATGGAAAGAAGCAGGTTACTACTTGTCTACGCTACAATATCAAGATATGGATCCTAAAAAGAAACAAGACCTATTATGGACTGTGATGTCAAAATTAGCCCAGATCTATTCTGCGGCTTTCTTTGGCACAGAGAGAGGTAACTGGTTTCTAAATAGAGTATTCTGAGGTCTAGCATCTGTCAGTAGATGGGTGGACAGCAAATGTAGACATGAAATAGAAGGCTAAACGAAGAAACAAAGTGCATATTTATATGCCAAAATAATTGGTGGCTAAAATGATGCATTTGACTTCAAAAAGAAACAATCGACTCGTCCATTTTAAGAACTGTCCTCAGCTACCTATCTCCGTGTCCATCACTGCACTCGCCGCGTAGTATAGTCTAACACCAGACTCGCAGCCCCAAGCAAGGCAGGATCCACCAAGTCTGAAACCACGACATCCACCGTTTGAACCGAAAACAAGGCTTGTTGTCGGATCACATCTTTGACAATGTTAACGTAATGACTCGCTAGGACTCCAGAGAGGATCACAAGGGAAGGATTTATTGTGTGAAGGATATTCACGACCCCGAGGCCCAGAGCTGTCCCAGCTGTGAGAAAACAAAAATAGCAGAAGTAAGAACCATGCAAAGGGGAAATCGCAAATTGATTTGAGAAATTAAAAAATCAGTCAATCAAGGAATAGTAAAAATATGTGAGGAATTCAACAAAGTTGGTCACAGAACCAAATTTATCTCTTTCCTAAAGATTTCAGTATCATACACTACTTTCCAAAAAGATTAACTTTGCAGCATTATTTTGAAGACCTGTCCCAGTGAGGAGTCCCCTCTTACCTGTTCTAAGGATACTAGCAGCTTTTGCGTTGCCAAGCTTAGCTGCCTGAATGAGATGAAAAGCACTGACAGTTTCTTCTTTTTTCATTGACATTCCTTCCACTAAGAGAAGGTCTTCTATTTTGGGAGAAACCAAAAGAAAGGGAGGAGAGAAAGAAGGGTGGGAGGGGCAGGGAGAGAGAAATATCAAACATATGAACAGATCTGTAGTGATGTTGAGACTGAACTTGACCTCCTTATTTTCTCTATGAATGACACCACCATCCTTATGTAAAAAATAGACTAGAACTGGACTTCAATCCCCACAAGCCCTTGCTCCACTTCCCCAAAATGCTTTGTAATCTCACGCAATTCTGAGGTGGGCCGAGATCGAGGAAGGATTTAAGATGATTGCAAAAGCTTTGGTGCTCTTTTGGACTTCTGTTTTGGAGCAGACATGGCTCTTTCCATAATGTAGGTGAGGTCTTGTCTAGGCCTCTGGCCTAGGCATGTGTTTTTTCTTATTCTGTATTTTATTTAATCTTTAACCTTTAATAAACCTCTAAAAATATAATACTCCTTGCAGAGAGAAACTAATTTCTACCTGCCTCAGTCTCCCCTAAATTTTAATCTTTACACTTACAAATATCCAGGTTTGTTACCTCTTTTAAAATTATACTTTTATTGATGCCTTTTGTTGTTTTATCACATCCATTTCTGGATACATCCTTCTCACCTCCTCTATAATCAGAAGGCCAATAAAATTGAAAAAAGAAAAGGGGGAGAAAAGCAGTTCAGTAAAACCAATTAGTTCATCACTGTTAGTACTGGCAATATGGCACAGCCTTGGTCCTCTACCTTGGCATTAAGGGAGAAGAAATGCATTTTCTTAGCTCTTCTCCAAGTGCAAGCTTGGTCATTATAATTACAGATTATTTGGCTCAATTCCTTCTGTTTATATGTGTTCATTTATTTTTAACATTGTAAAATTTTGAGTTCCAAATCCGCTCCTTGTTCTAGTCTCTCCCCACCCTTTGAGAAGGCAAGCAATACAATACCCACTACATGTGAGGTCATGCAAAACATTTCTCTATTACCCATGTTGTGCAAAAAAAAAAGTAAAGAACAATATACTTCAATCGGCATTCAGAGTTCTTTCTCATCTTTGGTCCTTTGGACTGGTCATGGATCACCATCTTGACCAGAGCAGCCAAGCCTTTCAGTTGTTACAATATTGCTGTTACTTTGCCCAATGTTCTCCTGGTTCTGTTCATTTCACTTTGCAAAAGTTCATATAAATCATCCCTCTCGTCATTTCTTACACAATGGTACATCATCACATTGTGTATATTGCTCTGCTGGATCTGCTTACTGTAATCTGCATCAATTCATAGAAATCTTCCTTGCTTTTCTGAATTGTATGATTTATATCACAGAATTTAATGCCTTACATTGACATAACATAATTTGTTTAGCCATCTTCCAAATGAAAACCTACTTGATAGCCAATTCTTGCTACTACAAAAAAAATATTATGTTGGTACCAAGTTCAAATGTGACCTCAGACACTTTCCAGCTGTGTGATCCTGAGTTAGTCACTTTACCCAATTGCCCAGCCCTTAAAACTCTTCTGCCTTGGAACTTAGTATCAATTCTAAGATAGAAGGTAAGGATTTTTTTAAAGATGTTATGAATATTTTATTACATTAGGAAACTTTTTGCCTTTGACTTCCTTAGCAGTATATCTGGTTTATAACCTTAACATCCATCTTTCATTTCTCTGGTACCTTCCTTACTATATATTCACAGGAAATGAAAAAACTGTCATTTCTGCCTCCATAATATCTTTGGCATTTAGCCCATTCTCTACTCCTATTGCAGCCATCCCAATCCTAGTAAAACCCTCTCCTCTTCTCAACCAATTAGAATGTAAGTTCCTCAAGGATGGGGCTTTTGGATTTTGATCCTAGAGTCTAGCACCTAGCCCGATAAATACTTGTTTAATTAAATGGATTTGTCTAGATAAGTCCCTCATTTCTTGCCTAGTAATGATGGCTCCTAACTGGCCTTCTTACCTATTCTTCCTCAGTTTCTCCCAGCTTAGCATCTGGCTCTGTCAAATTGCTACAGAACTGCGATTTTATTGGCTTAGAACAGTGATGGACAAACTTTCAGAGGATTGAGCATGGGAAGACTTGGTTAATGAAAAATAAAGTGAGCAGTGCTGGGAAAATTACACATAGTAACTACAGCAATATAAATGAAAAGAAAAATTAAACAAAATCAAATAACCAGTAATGGTGACTAAGCTAGACCTCATAAAGTTGAGCAAATGCAGAATATTAAATATGAGACACTATCATATATAAGCCCTATATGTTGACTAGTTTTGATGAATTGCCTTTTTTTCTTTCTCTTCTACTATTTGTTACAAGGGACGGCTTGTTGGATGGGGGGAGTGGAAGGAGATATTAAAAAATGAAGGTGATGTAACAATAAAAGACAACATTAAAACAAGATGAAAAATAATATGGTTTCCGAGAAGCCGTTGTGGTGAAAATTAAGAACTGCCCAGGCCACCAACAACTATCCCACACTAGTTTTTGCCATCGTGGTCACAACTGTAGGTTTTACATTTTCAATCTGTAAGTATGCCCTGAGACGTAGATTAGACATCACTGGTTTTTCTAGCATCATCAGAAGCAGGAATCGTTTTCTATCAACTTGTATTCATTCGTGGAAGAGTCTGCTCTCTTATATCTTGCTGCTGTCTTCCACTTATGGCTGCCCCAAGTTGCTGAGAGTTGGGGGACCTTAAGGCGGTGATCTGGGGGGCTGATGCTCCAGTTTGTGCAAAGGCAATCCCAGGGCTTCTACATCCTATGAAGGCTGATGCCAAAGAACGGGCAGAATGGCAGAGGACACACCGACTACGGCCGTAGAAGGAAGAGTGAAGAGGATGCATGGACAAGGAATGAGGAGCAGTCGGGGGAGTGCAGGAAATGTAACATGCTAAATGCATACTGAAACGAACGTAAGCTCCACCGGCCAGGCTGGCGGCTGCTGTTAACGGCACAAGGACCACTTTTCCCAGAGGAGCCGGGGACAGGCGGAGAGGGAGAGGGAGCGGAGGCGCTCTCAGCCTTGACAACAGGGACCTGCTGCTGCAGCAGAGAGGAGCCAGGACGAGTGAGCGGCCTGTGGGCGCTGGCTCCCGGACCAGAGACTCCGGGGGAAGTGGCGTGGCCCTGGGGGCCTTTTCGTTGGTCCTAACCCCCAAAGAGTGTAAAGCTGGCGCAGGTCTAGACAACGGCAACACGAAGGGAGGCAGAGGTTTCTACACCATATTCTGCCAAGTGTGGTGGGAATGTGTGGCGAGGACTGCAAACCAGGATGACAAGGTGCTATGGACTCCTGGAGGAGATGAGAGGAAAGGGGATGTTCTGTGCATATTACCTGTCTCACCGCTGTCAGGCAGAGGGAAAGGAGAGCTATGCAAACATTCCTCGGGCAGAGGATAACCTCCCAACAGCTCAATGCTATCACGCAGTTCCTACATTTAATCTGCATGGGATGGAGCCTGCGGTACAGCGAGAGGGGCAGCAGGAAGAGAAGCAAATGAGAGCCCCCGTCTGGGCTGGCCTCCTTAACGGAAGCCTACAAGCGAGGCGCTACAGTAGACAGAGCACTGAGCCTCGAAGTCCTGACTTCAAATCTAGCCTCAGGCCTCTGGACAGGCCTCTTGTCCTCTGTTTAATCTAAGTTTCCTCAACTGCAGAATGCAGACAGTAGCAGCACCTGCCTCCCAAGGCCTGGCAAGGGCCAAATGAGAGAGTTGTGAAGCACTTAGTACAGTGCCTGGCAGACAGCAGGCACCATACAAACGCCAGCTATCATTAGTTGTGATTCTGGGGGCAGAGACATCAGAAGGTTAAGGACTGTGCTGGATGTGGCCAGAAAACATGAAGTGCTGAGTTCCGTTTCCATAACTATGAAATGTTTACTTTTAGAAAAGTAGGATTTCTCCCAAATTGATGGGTGTTTTCAAATGGTAAATATTTTTCATTGTATATACTTTCTTTCCCACAGAGAACATACTTTTAGATTAAGCCTACATTTAGGGATGGGATGCATTTGGACCAATACGCTAGATCTTTATAATAAGTTAATAATAAAAATTTAATATAATATAACATTGTTGTGTCTTCCTATTTTGTTTATACCATTTAAACAACTTATCTATGTATACGAAAGCCATGTGCTACTAGTCAGCAGAAGCCACATACCATCATGTAGTTTCTTAGCTTCTCTTTGCAAGGCCATCCCAGAGGCATAGGCCTCAATGCACCCATGACTCCCACATGAACAATCAGGTCCGTCCAAAGACACCATGAGGTGTCCAAGTTCAGCTGCACAAAAGGAACTGCCATGTATCAACTCATGCTGATGAATGATGCCACCACCGATTCCTATGGAGAGAGACAAAACAACTCTGATGTCATTGTCGTTGGCACCAGTTCTCCTAGGCCAGGCTTGGAGGGCTGTGGAGGTGCTGAGCTCCCCAACGGCCAGGTCCTCTAGTCCCTGAGCCTCTTTGCCCTTCCTTGGGACCAGCCATCTGCTCAGTGAGCCTGGCCAGCAAGCCCCCTTGTCACCCTCCAATTCCTGTTTCTGTTCTGTTAAAGGCACATAGATAACTGTACCTATTAGGATGTTGTCTAGAACAAAAGCAAGCAGGCAAGAAAAAGTTCTCTCCTGTGACTGCTCTGACTGTTCATAGGCCTTCCTAGTTCTTGCCTAAACCTCCAAATAGTTGAGCAAAATGAGGTTTTGCTGGCGTATAAATCTCTGGGGTGGGGTGGGGAGGAATTTGGTTATTAAATGGGTAAATCAGGCAATGATCAAACTGTCTTTGAAATGAACATTGCAGGGGAAGTTTGGTGCCTCAAAGGTTAGAGAGCCTGGCCTAGAGAAAGGAGGTCCTGGGTTCAAATTTAGGCAAATTATGCCCCTTTGCCTAGTCTTTATTGTTCCTCTGCTTGGAACTTAGTCTCAATCCTAAGATGGAAGGGAAAGAAAGAAAGAGAGACACACACACACAGAGAAAGAATCAGACAGAGACAGACAGAAGGAAAGAGGGAGAGAAAGAAAGAGAGAGAGAGAGAGAGAGAGAGAGAGAGAGAGAGAGAGAGAGAGAGAGAGAGAGAGAGAGAGAGGGAGAGAGAGAGAAAGAAAGAAAGAAAGAAAGAAAGAAAGAAAGAAAGAAAGAAAGAAAGAAAGAAAGAAAGAAAGAAAGAAAGAAAGAAAGAAAGAAAGAAAGAAAGAAAGAAAGAAAGAAAGAAAGAAAGAAAGAAAGAAAGAAAGAAAGAAAGAAAGAAAGAAAGAGAAAGAAAGAAAGAAAGAAAGAAAGAAAGAAAGAAAGAAAAGAAAGAGAGAGGAAGGAAGGAAGGAAGGAAGGAAGGAAGGAAGGAAGGAAGGAAGGAAGGAAGGAAGGAAGGAAGGAAGGAAGGAAGGAAGGAAGGAAGGAAGGAAGGAAGGAAGGAAGGAAGGAAGGAAGGAAGGAAGGAAGGAAGGAAGGAAGGAAGGAAGGAGGAAAATAGGCACAGGATCATAAAACCTACTTACTTAGAAAGTTCCACCCTTTTAACTCAAACTTGTGAATTCTCTTACTTGATGGCTAACAAAGTATTAAGTAGGGGTTTCTTGATTCATTAACTCAAAATAGACAAAGAGAATAAAGAATTCCCTTTCACAGCTGTAAGGGATGCTCCCAAGTCACCTGCACCAGAAGTGCTTCTGTAAGAAAGGAAAGCCTTCTTGTTTTCTGTACAGGTATCAGGCCCCTTAAAATGAACAATTTGCTTATAAAGCAGGCTTTGTAGTTTGCCAACTCACTAAACTTTATCATTCTTGGATGGACCAAATTTCTATTATCCTACATATTAAACTGAATGGCTAGAGAGATGATGCTCCAGAGATAAATCAGTAATGAACAAACCCATTCATTAAGTCCCTGCTCTGTACCAGACACTAGGCATACAAATACCAAAGTGAAACGGTTCTCTGCCTTCCAGGAGCTTATTGAATAAGGGGATTCATCATGTTCCAAGGTAAGTAAATACAGGATCAGGCAAAATACACAGGGATAAAGAGAGAGAGACCACCACTGACAGCCAGAAGAGCCCTCTCTGGGAAGTGACCTGGGCCTCAAACAAGGGTTGGGTGAGGAAGGAATGCATAATGAGGCATGTGGGACAGATGCACAAAGGAAGAGAGAGAGGGGGTGGTAGAAGGTTGGGTAAAGGGAAAAGCATATAGGCCAGTTGGGATGGAGTGGAAGTCATGTATAATCAGGATAGTCTGGAATCCACCTGTGAAGGGTTTTAAATGCCAAAGAAGTTTTTTTTTTTCTAGTGACAACAAACTAAAGTTTCTTGAGCAGAAGTGATATAGTCAAATTTGTGCTTTAGAAATTCCAATTTGGCAGCTGTATAGAAGAATTATGTAGTGGAAAGAAAGAATATAGGAAGGCCAAATAGGAGGTAAATAGGGCCTGAACTATGGTGGCTGTGGTGTGAATTGGGAGACAAAGATGGATGCAACAGAAGTTGAGTTAGTGGGAAAAAAAAGACTTGGCAATTAACTGGGTATGGATAGTAGTGGGGAAAGGGAGGTGGGTCAAGAATTACTTCTGTGTTGAGATGCTGGGTGTTTGGAAAAATGGTGGTGCTCTTGGCAGAAAAAGGGAAGTTAGGAATAGAAGTGGGTTTGGGGAAAAGATAATGAAGTTAGGAAAAGGAGACATTTTTGGAGATGCTTCTGGAAAATCAGGTAGAGATGTCCAGCAGGAGGCTGGAAATGCAGGACTGGTAGTCAGGAAAGAAATGAGTGCTAGACTTAGGAATCATCTGCATAGGGATGCTACTTAATCCATGGGAGCTGATGAGATCACCACGAGTGGAGAGAGAGAAAGAGAGAAGACAGGGAGAGGAAAAGAGGACAGGAAGAGACAAAGATGAAGAGAAGATGAGAGGTAAAGGGGGAAAAGTGAGAGTAAAATGAAAAGAAAGATCAGGGAGAAGAGAAAGAGAGAGAAGGGAGTAAAGGAGAAAAAGATGAAATATGAGAAGTAAAGAAAATTGAGAGTAAAAGAAAGAATCAGTGGAAAAGAAAGGAGGAAGGGGGGGGGGGAGAGAGAGTCAGCATCTACAATGAATGCTAGGATATATCCACACATAGGGAATATATGGATATATGAACATGGATAATGAATCCAGCAACAGACACTGGGTATGTCAGAGCATTGTCACAAAAAGCTACAAAGAACTGAGTAGCCAGAAGGAGGAGGTGGTCAGCAGGGTCAAATGCTGCATACAGATCAAGAAGGATTGAGCAAAGACCACTAGATGTAGCAATAAAGAGTTTGTTGGTGCCTGTGGAAAGAATAATTAAATAATAGTTCAAGTGGTCATGTGAATTTTAGATTTACTCCACCCTGCTTAGTCTAACAAAGAGAAATGTCTACACCTCTACTTAAGGATTAAGTGTTGAGAAGGATAGCCTATGACAGACATGTGCTAGCAAATGACAAATCAGAAACAACTGACATAGGCCCTGGGCTGTCCTAAGTCAAACTTAAGCTACCATTGGTATATGTGAAATGCAGGAAGTGATGTAAAAATGGTCTATATATTTTGAGTCACTTCCTCTCTTGGGCTCTTTTGGCGGAGAGGTGGCTGCTAGCTGTGTGCTGCGCATCTTGGCATCTTGGCATGGCTGCATGGCTCAGGCTACCCTTTTCTCTCTCTCTTTTTCTTAATTTCTTCCATCTATATTAATTAAATCACCATAAAATTCCCAAACTGACTTGAGTATTTTATTTTTATTGGGATTTGAATTAATCCCTGGTGACCAACTAAATTTATATTTCAGTCAAAATCCCTAAATTTACCACTTACAGTCAGGACAGGAGTCAGATTGCAATGGGTTAAGAAGTGAGTTGGATAAATGGTGAGAGAGTAGAAGACAGTTTTTGCTAGGTGTTTGGCTGTGAAAGGGAGAATATTTTTAGGGCTATAGTTTGAGGGGGATAAGTAAGGTCAAGTGAAAGTTTTTTAAGGATGGGGAAAATATGGGCATGCAGGTAGACAGTATTAGAAGAATCCTACAGGTTAGAGAAAGAAAGGAGATCATTGAAGGGCTAGGAAGGGAGAGGATCCACAGCACAAGCTGAGAGTTTGGTATTGGCAAGGGAAAGGGACCTCTCTTTTTTGAGGCTTGAGTAGAGGAGGAGAATAGGGGGATGGTGTCTGAAGTGATTTGAAGGTGTAGAGAAAAGGAATATCTGGACAAATGACTTCAACCTTTAAGTAAAATATGAGATGAAGTCTTTTACTTAAGTTAAGAGGACTTAACCTTGGGGAAAGTCTATGAACTTTTTCAAAAACTATTTTGATAACTATATTTCAATATATTGGCCTCCTTTGAAATATTATGTTGTTTATTTTATACATTAAAAAAAACCCATTATTCTGAGGGGTCCATAAGGCTCCATAGGAGTTTATGACAAAATCAGGATCTCAAAAAACAGAGGCTGGAGCAATGAGCTAATTTTGCTGAAAATGAAAAGGGACAAATACAAAGGTCTATACATAAGGTTTAAAAAGTGCACAAAAAATAGTTGGGAGAGATGGAAGAAGCACAGATTAACTACAGCTTGTGTGAAACCCCTCCTAGAGTTTTATTGATTATCAGCTTGATATGAGACAGCAATGCAATGTGGTACCCTTGCCCACCAAAAAAAGGCAAATGTGATTTTAGGCCACATTAATAAGAAATGTTCTGGAAAAAAAAAAGAGGTGAATGTTTCCCTCTACTTTGTGATGGTCAAAATTCATCTGGAATATTGTGCTAGTTCTGGGTGCCACATTTTAAGAATATTGACATGGAGTAACTTCAGAGAAGTCTTAGGAGGAACCAATAAAGGATCTATCTGGAGATGTTTTTGTTTGGTTGTTGTTGTTTTCATGGAGAAGAGGAAATGAGGGAGGGAGGGTCAGAACCATTTGCCTTACTTGAAGGACTATTATCTGGAAAATGCATTAGAATTATTCTGTTTTAGTGCCACAAAATCAGAAATTAAAGGAAAGAGTTTTGTTTAATGCAATGAAGAAGAACTTCTAGGAATTGGAGTTATCCAACAATGAAATTAATTGCTTTGGGAGGTAGTGAGTTCCATCTATTCCCTGTCTCTGAAAGTTTTCAATTAAAAGCCAGATTGACTAGCATAAAATGACAAAAAGAAGTATTAGTGTTCATTGAGCCACATTGTTCATAAGAGGGACTAAAGTAAAAACTACATTTGTGTTAGAGACTTAGGAAATCAACTGCTGCACTAATTTCCTTCTCTCTTCTCTCACCTGTGCCTGTGATAAGGGTCACAAAGTTTTCCAGTCCTTTTCCTTGACCAAACTTCCTTTCTGCTAAGGCAGCACAGTTGCCGTCATTGTCTACCCAGACAGGGAGATGCAGTGTATCAGAGATTGGGGTCCTCAGATCCACAGAACTCCATTCTTGAATAAGTTTGGTAGAATGTAGAACAATTCCTTCACGAGGATTTACACGTCCACCTGTGGAAATACCTGACCACAACCAAAAGTATGCAAAAATCAGATAAAATTTCTAAGAAAGAAGAATGTTCTTTTCTTGGGATGGGAAAACCACTTAATTCACTTAAGCATTAGTGTGGTTAGTACCTACACAGGATTGACAAGAGGACACAAAGTGGTTGTAAAAGTTGTGGATACTAAACCCAAAATTAAAGTTATTGGGGAATAATTTAGAGAATCAATCTAGCCTTCAAATGAGGAAACTAGAATGGCAAGAGTAATGAGAAATGAGTGAACCACACAGACTCCATTTTGTGACTCAATTCTGGAGCTAGCTCAGTTTCCTTTCTGTTGAATTATGGGTCTAGTCTAATTCTATCTTTTGAGAAAACTTGATTCAATTGTGGGAACTGGACAAAGTCTACCTGTACGACCTGACAATTGATACAAAGAATAGGAAGGAAAACATGATTATATGGGTATAGGATTTGGGGTTTGGGTTTTAAAAGATTACTTTATTACAAAAATGAATAATATAAAAATAGGTTATCAAGTGATAACACATGTATAAACCAGTGCAATTGCTTGTCAATTCTGGGAGGGAGAGGGAAGAAGGGACAAAGAGAACATGATCATGTAACCTTGGAAAAATACTTCTAAATAAATAAATAATTAAAAAACCCAATTCTACATTTCAAGAATCCCATACGTCATATCTGAAAACTGGCTCCATACTGGTCAATCAGTTATTGTTTACATGTTCCTTTGATTGACTACAGACACAGGGGAAGTGGGACATCTCTTTTTTTATCTCAGAGAATTGCATCTGCTCACACTCTGCCTCCCAATTTGGAAAGTCCTCTATCTTTCCTCTAATTAGAAATCAGATTACTTAGTTTTGTATCCTGGTTAATTTTTTTAAAAATTAATTGTTCCAATTTAATTGTTTCTAATGCATCTGTCTCCCCTTGTTTTCAGGGTTCAGTGTCAAAGCTGAGGAGGCCTGGTCTCCATTTGTTGAGTATTTGGCATATATTGCTTAATAAATTGATATACTCAGAAACTTGAATCTTTGTTTCTTAGTCGCTTGTTTCATTTTTCACCTACCACTGTATTCCTAGTTTCTATTATAGGCAATTTATAACTTCTACAAATGGGTAAAAACCTCAACAAAAAGTTTGCAAGTGTGAAATCTGAAATATATTTTTCTAAAGAAACATAAATGGTAATTAGGTTACCAACTAACTAGCAAAACCAATTAACTCAAAATCTAGCTGGAATTAATTTATATTTCCCTTTGAATTGCATAATTCAGTGGAATGAACACTGGATTTTGGAGTCAGACAATCTGGGTTCAAATCCAGGCTCTCAATACCTATATGAACTCATGGGTTTCAAATTCCTCCTCTTAAAATAAGGAGACTTAACAAGATAGCCTCTGAGGTACTTTTTAAATCTATGATCCTATGATTGATTCCCTACTGGTACTGTCCTGTGAAATGTGTCCCTTTTCTTCCTTTCAATGTTTCAGATACATTATGGGTTAATTTGGGGTTTTCTGGGAAAGCCTGCAAACCTAACCAATATTTATTAAACTGTTTTTATGAATAAAATGAATTCCCCAGTTCACTGTAGTCTTTTGGGTCACATTTACCTAATATCAGACAAGAAGAAAAATAGTAGTATACTACATTCTCCCTTCCCCTTCTCATTTCTCTCTCCCCTCACCACCAATGCAAAGAGAAAGAAGTAATTCAAAGAATATGTCTCCTTGCCTAGAATTCTATAGAACGTGGGGTGAGGGGAAATTTCATCTGATCTCTAGGCACAATGAAGGCCAATCATTTCAAGGTTCATAAATTAGGTATGTGGAATCTAAAGAGTGCTTGTAATATTCGAGGAAGAGAAGAATCCTAAAATCATTGTGTGGAATAAAGCAAAGAGCAAAGTAATTTAATGATAAGTACATGCAGCAGAATCCCCTCCCTTCCATAACCATTTCTCTGACAAAGAACAAAAAACACAGGTCATGTTCTTAACAAAAGAAAAACTAAAACATTGGAAGGAGGTTATGTATCAAAATGGTACAAAATAGGAGACACTGGAAAGTAATTTGGCATTCTTTGTTTAAATTATTACCCATTAGGACAACCAAACAATTAGATATTAACTATGAATGCATAAATTCATTATTTTAAGAAAAAAGTGTCCATAATTACTTACTCCTCCCTTTGTAATCATTTGATTCTCTTTTTCTGTATATATGAATGTATATATTTAGTTCTTTTTATATCATTGCAGTGTATACTTTTTAATTGTTTACTTTTGCTTCCTATGTTTCAGATTTTATATAGGTATATCTATATTCAAACTTCTTCATATTAGGTAAATAAAAGTCAGTGAAGTTTTAATTATTGATGAGCATTATTTATTATATGTTAAACAAATTATATTTAATAAGAATTATATCTGTTATATTGATATAACAGTTTTTGTCATTCATGAAATGTTGACCATTTAGGTCTTTTGCAAATGCAAAAGAAATACTGATACACATTTATACACACATATATCTATAAGTTAAAAGATATCCTTTTTCTTTATAACACTCAGTGTTATAAGTCTAAAAGTCTAATACATGGTATGGTCACAACTGTGACTTTTGCTATATACTGCTAGATTGCCTTTCAAAAAATTTAAATCAATTTGCAATTCTGCCAATAATGTATAAGTATACTTTGTTTCCTCACAATCCTACCAAGGAGTTTTGCCATTTTTTGTTATTTTTGCTAATATCACACATATAAATCAATATCTTGAAGTTATGTTAATTTGCACTTCTGATCACTAGTGAGGTTGAACATTTTTTCAAGTGATTGTTTTTGATGGATGTCTGTTTATACTTCTAAAAAAAATGTTTTTTCCTTCTCTTTTTTATTACTGGAGTGAGGTACCTCTCACCAATACTCCAGATCTCCTAACTTCTTCACCCAAGTCCAGGTAGAATATGAATCAATGTCCTGTGACAGTAGCCAGTTTGTCCCTAGAAATGTTTAACTAGTTTGCCACTTCTCATAAAATTTGTGGCATTACTTTTTACAGCATCTATATTCTTTTTTAATTAAAAAAAAGTTTTTTTAATAAAAACCCTCATCTTTCATCTTGGAGTCAATACTATGTCTTGATTCCAAGACAGAAGAGTGGTAAAGGCTAGGCAATGGGGGTTAAGTGACTTGCCCAGGGCTGCATAGCTAGGAAGTATCCAAGGCCACATTTGAATCCAGGTCTTCCCATCTCTAAGACTCACTCTCAATCCACTGAGCCATCTAACTGCCCCCCAGTATCTATATTCCTAACCATGACGCCAAAACTGAATATATCTGTACTATACTTCTACCACAGCTCCACTTTCTACATTTTTTTAAAAGGATAAAAATGGAACCATTATAGTATCCTCAACAACGGTACTGGCGAAGCAATAATGACCCAGTACAAGAAACTAAAATCATTGATCCATTATTCAATCAAAAGGCACTGACCACGGTGAACCCTTTCAGACTAGGGACTGTGTCTGTTGAGCATGGAGCAGAATGCTGTGCAAAGAGCAGCTATTCGGGAGACTTGTTCGTTATTATCACAGCACGATCTTCAGCAAGAACTGACTGTCTCGGCATAATAGAGAGACTAACGGGCTTGGATTAAAACGCCTAGTCTGAACCTTAGCTCTCACATGTGTTAGCCATATGACTACAGTCGAGTCACATAATCTTTCTAGGCTTCCGTTCCCTATCTACACAATGGGCATAATAACAGCTTGGCCTCTCTATCTCATAGGATTATTGGGAAGAAATCATAGTTAAGTATAAAAGATTACCCATATGTGAGCAAGTTACTTATCTTCTAGGTCCTTGAAATGCAAAACTGGATCATTTAGAAACTAGGGAAACTGGAGTAAAATTTTTATTGTAGGACCTCACATTCAACAAGCTAGCCCCCTTCTTTTGTGGGCACAAATCCTTAAATGAGTTGCCCAAAAAATGAATATAAAAGGCTAACAAATCCTTTCTGTTTTCTATGTACATCATATTCATTTCATCATATTCCCCCAATCTGAAATGCCCTACTTTGCTTTCCTCTGCTTATTCTTAATCCAAATCCTACCATATTCTTCAATTTTTGTGTACCATTGTATGATGACACCAGACTACACTAAACTAGTCCTTCTCTGAATTCCTATTTAATTTACCATTAGAGTGCTGGGCCTGGAGTCAGGAAGACTTGAGTTCAAATCTGACCTCAGCCAATCACTAGCTGTGTGACCATATGCAAATCTCTTAACTTCTGTTTGCCTCAGTTTCCTCAATTGTAAAATGGAAATAATAATAGCACCTACCACATAGGGTTGTTGTGAACATCAAATGAGTTAATACTTGTAAAAGTATTTAGCCCAGTGGTGTTGTGCTAGAAGATAGTGGGTACTATAAAAATGCTTATTCTCCTTATGAGACAATTGTCATTTAACATTGCTGATAAATTCAAAATTACACATCAGAATACAGTATATATTGCATTGAAGTATTGCAAGTTAAGAAAATATACAAAACTCACCCACTCCCAAAATTCTGCAATTTAGTTTGATAGCTTCTGCAGCAGCCTCCACACACATCTGTAGAATTAATTTAATTCTTTCTTCATAGGTTTTGGGATTGGTTTGGGTGTACTTCTTAACTATTTCACCCTAAAAAGAGGACCAGGACCAATAAGAAATACAATGTATTAATGTTATTACATAATAGGGATGAAAAATGACTACTGATTCAGATTGATAATCCAAAGAATAAGCATGGCATATAGTGAGAAGAGCATGGTGAAATAGTTGAACACAGTTAATGTTCCTTGTTAAATCATATTCGTTTGTCCTAAATTTTCCATAATTTGAAGCAATCAACCAGATCTCCCTTCTTATTTATTTTTTTATTGGAATGATGGGTCACCAAGTTTGTCTTTTTTTTTTCAGTTTTCATCCTCCTTGAGTACACTGTAGTATGTGATACTGCAGACTAATTCTGACCACTTTAAGATTCATTACCTTCATACTGACTATTGCAACTCGAAGATTTGTTCCACCTAGATCAACAGCCAAGGCACTTTGGGTTTCAAGAATATGATCAATGTCTTTAGAGATGTTTTCCTTCACAGGGGGAAAGCAGAACTTCTTTTGTAGTGGCTCTTGGAGATCAATAGATTTGAGAAACTTCAAAATCCTTGGAACAGCATTCCCATCCCCATATATCTTTGAACTGTAACATGCAAACATATTAAATAAAATCAAGTGATAAAGAATGTTGTCACATAGTATTTAAAAATAATTATGACATTCAAGTTTCTGGAACTAAGTATCTACATGTAGCAGAGCTGGTTTTGGATAGAAAGCCTATATTCAATATAATACTGGGGCCGGAGGATAAAGAGCTGGTTACATATAAAAATTATCAAAAAACAATATTAATTTAACATAGACTTTTTTCTCAACACAACCTAGAATTACACTATCATCTAAGATGTCTTCAATTGGAAAATGATCTTCCATGGTCTCTACCATACTCGGCATAATAAAAAAATGAACAAAAATAATTTTTGTACTCTTGTAAAGGAAACTACATTGGGAATAGTTGGGGGAAAGCCAACATAAATTAGTAAAAATTCTGAATTTTAGAATCTTTTAAAGGAAATGCAGTTTCGTTATTATCTTTTAGTATTTATCAAGATGCCAAGGTATGGCGCTACATTTTAAGATCTTTGGAGTTTCAAAGCTCGAGTCTTAGTTTTGCCAAGTTATTGTACCATCTGATCATATACAGTAGTGTAGTGTAGAAAACAACAAATTAACGTCTGTGTTGTATTATATTTTAATTTATTTTGTTAAACATCTCCCAACTATATTTCAATCTGGTTTGGTAGCACTCAAGAGCTTTACGGTTCCCTTGTTTCTGACACCTGTGACAATCTATTTCAGGCTCAGTGTTCTGAGAGAGAATGATATTTTGTACTTCCCACTGTGCAAGGTTTTTATGGAGATCAAATGAAGACCAAAGGGTTTTCAGGAAAATCTCTGTGAAACTCTTTGTAAATCTTAAAAGAAAGGAGCTATTAAGCACTTCTCAGAACCTCAGGTAACAAATACTTTGAATTCCAAGAACAGTTGCTGTTCTACATAGATAGGAGTTCTTTATCAGTAATTCTCTACATCAATGAAATAATAGGTCTAGAACCAGCATAGGCAAAGGCCCTCGAGTCACCCACAGCATGGGGTTCCCCTTCTTCCAAACACCTGAGGACATTTTGTGCATACCTTGCCCCTCTACCCAGCCACCCCAAGAAAGTACTTCCTCCTTCCCTCTCTCCCTTAATGTGGGGGCTCACAGAAAGCTTGAAGTTGCCCTCTGGGCATGCAAATTCAAAAACCTTCACCAGCACTGGTCGGGACTCTCTGACTTAAATACTATTTTTTTTAGCAAACCCTCTCATCAAAAATAAATAAATAAATAGAAACAAAAAACAAAACTCAAACTGCATAAGTATAAAAGTAAATTTCATTCAGCCTGACCCCTATTTAATTAGTGAATTGGAACTGCCTTTAATTGAAGTCAACTGCCTTTCATTTTAAATTGAAATTTAACTGACTTTAATAAAATTAATTTAATTCAATTACTAATCTGAATTAGTCAAATTAAAACTAATGCATTTTTATGGAATCAGACCCATGTGTAATCCTCTCCTACTTCCAAATGATAAAAATCCAAGTAAATAATCTGAGACTAGTAGGAAAAAGGGTTTTTGTTTGTTTGTTTGTTTCACAGAGATTTCAATATATGAATAGAAGAGATCCTATAAACTTAAATTTCAGCAAAGTCATTGCTAAAAATCTCCTCAAAGAAAGACTTCCAATTAAGATAGCAACATGAACTATCTTAAAGGAGCCCAACTTTCCCAACAAACACTCCATGAAAGATTTAAAAGGATGTCAAATGGAACAATAATCAAGAGAACCAAAGGAAAACACCAGTAAACTCCTCCATTTAGTCTTAACATGAAGGTGCTCAGAAGCCTGTGGGTGCGTGGAGCAAAGATATACCAAGGGGAAGTAACCTGGTGCAAACTCTGGTTAAGAGAGCTGGATCTCTCTCTTATTCTATTTAAAGCTGCAGTGGGGACAGTCAACCCTTCCCTGGCCACTGTGCACAGAGACAAAGCTGGGTTGTGTATATATACTTCGGGGCTCTCAAAGATCAACTGCAGCACACCAGGCGGGGCTTATGAAGACCAGAAACAAGCACAATTCCCAAAACTCAGTTCTGGTATCTTAGGGGTACAAATGAGGATGATGGCAACTGCTAATTGCTAACAACAAGAAGAGTCAAAGATGAGGCAATCCTACCATGTGAAGGTAAGTTTGCCAGAGATTGCAGCACAGGGTGGAAGAGTCCCAACCACCCCCTCAAGAATTAGTAGTAGCATCCAGACCAGAGAAGGGAAACTGTCAAACAAGGCTGACTACGCCTTCCAAGGGTACATGAGGGGCCCCCCTACAAGAGTACAGGATCCTGACCCTAGAACAAAGTCCCAATGCAGAAACTGAGCCTAAAGATATGAGCAAATAGAAGAAACCTGAGGAAAAAATAAGGGCTAAAAGAAATCCAAGAGATAAATCTAGAAAAGAGAGAAACTCTACACTATGTATAGATAGAACTTTGTGGGGGAGGGGGATGACCACAAGGACTATAAGGGCATCTGGAAGAAACAGATACAAAATGACCTGAAAATTCTTTAGGGAATTGATTAGAAGAGAAGTGGGTATGAGGATGGCAACCTTATCCAAATGGTGGGTATCTGAAACATAAAATGGGGCAAACAGAATACAATGATTCCAGGTGATAATAAGAAATATTAGAACAAAGTCAAAAGATTAGAAAGTTAGAAAAACAACTCAAGTTGTCTACTATTAAAAGCAACTAAGGGCAGCTAGGTGGCTCAGTGGACTGAGAGCCAGGCCTGGAGATGGAAGGTCCTGGGTTCAAATCTGACCTCAAACATTTCCTAGCTGAGTGACCCTGATCCATATCTACCAAATGGTCCGTATCTATCAATTAGGAAGTAAAAACATTTACAAAAAAAAAAAACATTTTTTGAATGCAGAATTCACCTCTTGAAATTATAAATTGAAAACACAGAAGAATGACATAGCCAAAACCCAGAATTTCCAAAGCAAAGGGGAAAAAAAATACCCCACACAGAGAGAAATAGTTCAGGTACTAAGGAATCACAGGCTCCTAAAATAATCTGCAAACAGGAGTATCTGAAGAACTTCACCATCCACAGGAAATTCCTCATTGACATGATCTCATCACTAGAACTCCATCATCATTGTGGTAAATTACCTTTGGCAAGCATATATCTCTCTATTTTATACCTTGATTTGTATTTATTGTCAAGAGGCACTGAACAGGCTTATTTCTTTTGTAAAATTTTATAAATAATCTTGAATAATTTGTTGTGAATTTTCCCTCTGAGCTCTTATTAAAATTTGATTCACCAACAGTGTGTGATTTAGTTTTTTAAGCCTTAATTTATTTTTCACTTTGTTGCCTTTTTTGTTTTCATTGCTATCTTTGATTTTCAGTATTTCTATTATTGTGCTTAATGAGGGGTGAGGTTCTTTGTAACTTTTCTCATTTTTTTAACAAGCATAACCAATTCATTGATCTACTCTATCTTTTTTGTTGATCAAAATGTTTAGAGATCTTAATTTTCCTATATGGACTGCTTTGGCTTCACACCAAAAGTTTTTTAAATTTTTTTGTTGTCAAATCAAAGAATCACTTCCTTTGATTAAGTTATCTATTGTTTCTATGATATGTTCTCTTTGATGAATCAGTACTTTATGACCAAATAAGTCTGCATTCATGTTTGAATCTTTTCTCCAACCTTCTTTTATTGATTCTATAACTGTTCTATTAGTCAATAACGGATATGTTTAATAATTCTGCTATTCTGAAGGAAAGATTTCCATTGTTTCTTAGAATTTCTCCAGTGCTTTATTCTCAGGAACTCATATTAATGCATGAACTACAATTATTTTCCCATTGGTCTTTTTGTAAATATTTTTGTTTACTACTGCAATATATAATAACCAAATATCCCATGAAATAATGTTTGTTGTTGCCTTTGGGCATGTGATAAAACCCACTCTTCCAACTCTTGAGGTATTCTATTTAAAGACACAACTTCCTCCTTTCTTCTGGTTTCATTAATACTGGGAATGTCAAAATTCATCTCCTGGAGCAATATGTTTACACATTTGACAAAGACACATAGCAGATTAAAAATAAAGGTCTAGAGCAGAATCTTTTATGCTTTAGCTGAAGTAAAAAAATGCAGGGGCAACATATTCTTTTATCCAGCAAAGCCATTAGTAGGTTTGTACCCCAAAAAGATAAAGAAAAAGGAAACAGGCCCATATGTACAAAACTATTTGTAGTAATTCTTGGCAAACTAATTCTGGCAAAGAATTAGAAATTGAGGGGATTTTCATACACCGGGGAATGGCAGAACAAGTTGTGTCATATGATTGTAATGGAGTACTGTCATGCTTTAAGGAATGAATGTGGGGGAAGTTTCAGAAAAACATGGAAAGAACTTCCAAGTAAGCATGGCAGCAGTCTAGATGCAGGATGCTTCCTCTCCCCAGCACCCACTGAAAAACACTACCTCAAAAGCCCAAAAAAACCATTTTCAGAAGAACAGAGGAACTCTACAGTAGGGTGCAGCATTGAAAGTACGTGGGATTTGGGCATTTCCATACTATAAGAGGGTAAAAAATCTCCCACCCAAATGTGAACCGATCTACCCTCCCCAACCCCACCTACGAAGCCAGTCAGAGCCAGCTCACGCCAGAATCAGCGAGTGAGTGAGGGATGCCTCTAGAGTGAGGAAGGGACACCTCTAGGTCCTTGGGAGCTGACTAGGACCACCGGGGACCTACCCCTGAGAGCAGCTACATCTAAAATCCCGGTGCGCAGGGGAGCACAGACCATGGGTGCCCTCGTGAACAGGAGAGGCTGTAGAGATTTGAGAGCTTACCTCAGGCAAAAACTTTGCTCCTTAACTCATAAACAGATAACCTGCCCATCTCACTCAGATTTCTGCCTTAAAAGGGAAGGAAAAACCACCACAGTGATGGCAAATTGTGTCCAGGACAAACAAACTCCCTCCAAGAAAAACAAGAAGAAGGCATTGACCCTCGAAAATTTTTACAGAGGGAAAACCCAGACTACAGAGAAAATACAGGAGGAAATTCAAATAAAGTCAAAACTTTCCAAAAAAATTGAAATTATCCACAAGCTCTGGAAGAATTTAAATTGGAACTTATCAAAAAGATGGAAGCTTTCTGTCGAGAAAAATGGGAAATAGTTCAAAGAGAAAAATAACAGTTTCAAGGACAAGAACTCCCAATTGAAGAAACAGCTGGAAGCCACACAAAGCAGGATAGACCAAGGTGAAAAGGAAAACAGTCTTTAAAGACCAGAATTAGACAACTGGAAGACAATGATCTTACAAAACAGCAAGAATTAATAAAGCAAAGTCAAAAGACTGACAAAATGGAAGAAAACATAAAATATCTCACTGACAAGGTGACAGATCAAGAAAAGAGAGGAAGGAGAGACAGAAATCAACAGAAATCTTGACATCATACAACAAGAAATCATCCAAGTAAACTGCCCTGATGTTCTTGAACAAGGGGGCAAGATAGACATTGAAAGAGTTCATAGAACACCCTCTACACTAAATCGCCAAAAGACCACTCCCAGGAATGTAATTGCCAAATTTAAGAGCTTTCAATCTAAGGAGAAAAATCTACAAGAAGCCAAAAAGAGACCATTCAGATACCAAGGAGCACCAATCTGGATCACACAAGACCTGGCAGCTTCCACACTAAAGGATTGCAAATCCTGGAACACAATATTCAGAAAGGCAAGAGAACTGGGTCTTCAACCAAGAATCACCTCTCCATCAAAACTGATATATACTTACAGGGGAAAGTATGGGCATTCAACAAAATAGAAGATTTCCAAGTATTTGTACAGAAAAGACCAGAACTAAGTGGAAAGTTTGATAACCAAACACAAAGAGCAAGAGAAACATGAAAAGGTAAATATGAAAGAGAGGGAAAAGGAGAAAAATGGTTTTTTATTCAAACTTTCTTCTTTAAGGGCTATAATTAGATCAAATTATATATATTAATATATGGGGAAATGATATTTGCAATTCTCAAAATTTGTATTCATTATTATAGTAATTAGAAGAATCACTCATAGGAAAAGATTGGGGCATTAAGGGTTATAAGATGATATGCAAAAAAAGAAAAAGGGTAAGGGGGAATCGATGATGGTACCAAGAGATACTTGAAGAAATAAAATAAATAGAATAATCTTTTTCACACACAGATACACATGGGAAGGGGAGGGGAAGAATACTCTTATAAGAAGGAGAGGAAGAGAGTGCTAATAGGTCATACTTAAACCTTACTCTCAGTGAAATCAACTCTGAGAGGGAAAAGCATCTAGATCCATTGGGATCTTGACTTCTATCTTATCCTACAGGGTAAAGGAGAAGGGGAAACTAAGGGTGGTAGGAGAAAGGGAGTACAAAAAGGGAGGGAAGGAGAGGGGGGGAGGGAACTTAACAAACCCTAAAAAAAAAAACAAGAAGGGAACAAAAAGGGAGGGACCAGAAAGGGAAGCATATCAGGGGAGGGGATTAGGGGGATCGATTAAAAGTAAACCATTGGTTTAAAAGGATATAGCAAAAGAATAAAGGACAGAAGTAGGAGAAGATATCAAAATGCTAGGGAATTCACAAATGACAATCATAACTTTGAACATGAATGGGATGAACTCACCCATAAAATGTAGACAAATAGGAGAGTGGATTAGAATCCAAAATCCTACCATACAAGAAACACACCTGAGGTAGGTAGATACTCATAAGGTCAGAATTAAAGGTTGGAGCAAGACCTATTGGGCCTCAACTGATAGAAAGAAGGCAGGAGTTGCAATCATGATATCTGACAAAGCCAAAATAAAAATATACCTGATTAAAAGGTATAGGGAAGGTAAATACATCCTGGTAAAAGGGAATATAGACAATGAGGAAATATCACTAATCAACATGTATGCACCAAATGGTATAGCACCCAAATTTCTAATGGAAAAACTAGTAGAATTGAAGGAGGAAATAGATAGTAAAACTACACTAGTGGGAGACCTGAACCTACCATTATAAATTTTAGATAAATCAAATAAAAAAATAAGAAAGAGGTAAAAGAGGTGAATGAAATCTTAGAAAAATTAAGAGTTAATAGATATATGGAGAAAAATAAATAGGGACAAAAAGGAATATACCTTCTTTTCAGCAGCACATGGTACATTCACAAAGATTGACCATATATCAGGTCATAAAAAACATGGCATACAAATGCAGAAATAATAAGTGCAACCTTTTCAGATCATAAGGCAATAAAAATGATTAGTAAGGGTACATGGAGAGCCAAATCAAAAATTAATTGGAAATTATCCGGGGAAATAATGAAAAAAAATACAACGGAAGGTGACCTTGCAGTACCAGATCTCAAACTATACTATAAAGCAGTGGTCATCAAAACAATTTGGTACTGGCTAAGAAACAGAAAGGAGGATCAGTGGAATAGACTTGGGGTAAGTGACCTCAGCAAAACAGTCTATGATAAGCCCAAAGATCCCAGCTTTTGGGACAAAAATCCACTATTTGACAAAAACTGCTGGGAAAATTGGAAGACAGTGTGGGAGAGATTAGGCTTGGATCAATACCTCACACCCTACACCAAGATAAACTCAGAATGGGTGAATGACTTGAACATAAAGAAGGAAACTATAAGTAAATATGTGAACACAGAATAGTATACATGTCAGACCTTTGGGAAAGGAAAGATTTTAAAACCAAGCAAGGCGTAGAAAGAGTCTCAAAATGTAAAATAAATAATTTTGACTACATCAAATTAAAAAGTTTTTGTACAAACAAAACCAATGTAACCAAAATCAGAAGGGAAATAATAAACTGAGAAACAATCTTCATAACAAAAATCTCTGGAAAAGGCCTAACTACTCAAATTTACAAAGAGCTAAATCAATTGTACAAAAAATCAAGCCATTCTCCAATTGATAAATGAGCAAAGGACATGAATAGGCAATTTTCAGTCAAAGAAATTAAAACCATTAATAAGCACATGAAAAAGTGTTCTAAATCTCTTATAATCAGAGAGATGCAAATCAAAACAACTCTGAGACTCAGAGGAAAAACTGTGGGAGTAAAAACACCAAAGAAAAACAACTGCTTGATTACATGGGTTGAGGGGGATATGATTGGGGATACAGACTCTAAATGAACACCCTAGTGCAAACACCAACAATATGGAAATGGATTCTAATCAATTTGATCTGATCTGACACATGTAATACCCAGTGGAATTGCACATCAGCTATGGGAGGGGAGGAGAGAGGGGAGGGGAAGGAGGCATAGAAAATGATTTTTGTAACCAAGGAATAATGTTTGAAATTGACCAAATAAAAAAATAAATTAATTTTAAAAAAACGCAGCTCTGAGGTATCACTGCACATCTAGCAGATTGGCTAACATGACAGCAAAGGAAAGTAATGAATGCTGGAGGGGATGTGGCAAAGTCGGGACATTAATGCATTGCTGGTGGAGTTGTGAACTGATCCAACCATTCTGGAGGGCAATTTGGAACTATGCCCAAAGGGTGCTAAAAGACTGTCTTGCCTTTTGACCCAGCCATAGCACTGCTGGATTTGTACCCCAAAGAGATCATAAGGAAAAAGACACATACAAAAATATTCATGGCTGCGTTTTTTGTGGTGGCAAAAAATTGGAAAACGAGGGGATACCCTTCAATTGGGGAATGGCTGAACAAATAGTGGTATATGTTGGTGATGGAATACTATTGTGCTGAAAGGAATAATAAAGTGGAGGAATTCCATGGAGACTGGAACAACCTCCAGGAAGTGATGCAGAGCGAAAGGAACAGAACCAGGAGAACACTGTACACAGAGACTGATACACTGTGGTACAATCGAACGTAATGGACTTCTCCATTAGTGGCAATGCAGTGATCCTGAACAACCTGGAGGAATCTAGGACAAAGAACACTATCTACATTAAGAGGAAACACTGTGGGAGTAGAAACACAGAAGAAAAACAACTGCTTGATTACAGGGGTTGAGGGGGATATGATTGGGGATGTAGACTCTAAATGATCATCCTAGTGCAAACATCAACAACATGGAAATGGGTTCTGATCAAGGACACATGTAATACCCAGTGGAATTGTAGGTTGGCTATGGGAGGGGAGGAGAGAGGGCAGGGAGGAATAGAAAATGATTTTTGTAACCAAGGAATAATGTTTGAAATTGACCAAATAAAAAATAATGCAAAAAAATAAAAATAAAAATAATGAGATGGGCAGTGAAAAAAAAGAAAAACATGGAAATTGCAAACTGGTATCAGAAGAACCAAGATGTCATTGTTGCACGCATATATAACAGCAATGTTTTAATGATGATCAACAGTAAAAGGCTTGGTTACTTTGATAAATACAATAATTTAAGATAATTCCAAAGGACTCATGATGAAAAAATGCTATCCAATACCAAAGAGAGAACTATGAATTCTGAGTGAAAATTGATGTATACTTTTCTATTTTTTGCTTGGTTTTGTAACATGGCTAATATGGAAATATGTCTTGCAAGATTTCACATGTATAACTGGTGCCTTGGCTCAGTGAAAGAAGTGGTGGTGAGGGAAGCTGGAATTTGATATTTACAAAGAAAAGAATGTTAAAAATAAATCATTTTTATGTTTTTTTTTAAAAATTCACAAAATATTCCTGACAGATCTAAGAAATAACTTTGAGTGATACTACATTGATTATTAATATCAAGAGAGATATAAAATTAAGACATCCTCCCCACAAGTGCTTATCACTATCACAGGGGATGTCAAGGAAAGAACCCAAATGGGAAAAGTATGCTCTATGAGATCCTAGATCTCTTTAGACCAGGGGTCCCCAAACTACGGCCCGCAAGCCATATGTGGCCCCCTGAGGCCATGGACCTGGCTCCCACCACGCTTCCGGAAGGGACACTTTCACTGGTGGTCAGTAAGAGGAGACTGTATCTGGCGGCGCCACAGAGCGTGTCATTGCTCACCTACAGCACTCCTTCTGGTGACATCATCCTTTTTGCAGCATCTTGTTCTCAAACAAGGCACTGCACAAAGGATTATGTGGCTGCACAACGGAAGACATCAGCATGGTGAGCGGCGATCTGGGGGAGGGGATTCCGCACTGTGTATACTGCTGCTGGGTATGGTGGTGGCAGTGATGGGCCAGTGCACAGCCAGCGCTGCAGCCTCCGCTTTCCCAGACAGCACTATACGGTGTCACAGGCCCAGCACCGCCTCCAGTACTGTATACAGGCATCGGATAGCCATGATCTGGCCTGTGACGTCAGCGGTGGGCCTCTACTGTAAGAAGCCACCACTGCCACTGGGTGTTTTATAAGACACCCCCTGTTTTTTGGGGGGTCAAATTAATATAAGACAGTGTCTTATTTTGGGGGAAATACAGTCGTACAATGGCCCTTATACTCCCCGAGATGCACGACATAATGGCCCCTATGTCAGCTTGTTGATTTAAACTCATTTGTTCTTTATTTTAAATATTGTATTTGTTCCTGTTTTGTTTTTTTACTTTAAAATAAGATACGTGCAGTGTGTATAGGGATTTGTTCATAGTTTTTTTAATAGTCCGGCCCTCCAATGGTCTGAGGGTCAGTGAACTGGCCCCCTGGGACCCCTGCTTTACATGTTCCTATGTGCCAATAACATTGTGATGATTTATCAATTCTTTTAATATTGCAGAGCCTTCTACAGTTCCATAAAAATCTGAAAGAGTTTGACCTAACTATCCACACAGGAAAATTCCTATTTTCTTTCCACACAAAAAATGCCACACAAGAAGAATTGTCAATTTCTCTTCAATGGTCAATAATAACTTCAGAGGCCTGAATGATGGAACATGTCTTTCTTCAGAGAGGTTCAGAATGAGGCACTCAATTTTACATATGATTGTGCTAATTTGTTTTCTTAACTATTTATTTAAGGGAAGGTTCTATTGTTGGGTAGAATAGTTGTTGGAAAGTAAAAGTAATGCCCCAAAAAAGGACATCGTAAAACTTTTTTCAAAAAAAGAATGCCTATTTGTCTAAATGATGATATACAATTGAATGAACTAGTCAATTAGTTTGTAATGCAGATGTATGATTAACTGGCCCAGAACTGAATAGAATTAGAACAGAATCCATTATAAATAGGAAACTGAACAGAACTTTTACTGACCTCAAGTTTCTTCCTGCAACAAAGGCCCATTAAAAAAAAACCTTCAACATTCCTCTAATAACACCAGGTAGCTATTAAGCCTAGAATATCATGTCTCTGATGAACTAAAGTTGTATGTGTCCTTTAAAGGTCAATAGAGAAATGCTCAGTAGTTGTTTACTGATGTAATACAACCACTGAAGGACTGTATACCAAAAGCAGCATAAAAGATACAATCAAAAGAATATAGGCCAACCATGTAGCACTAGTAAAGAATAACAATTTATGAAGAATAATGAATGGAAAGACCACTGTGCTCCACTGTTACTCATGTACTGGTCCTAGAGGAAGTCCCCTAGAATGAGGGTAGACTCTATATAGGATTCATGGAAAGATATGGACAGGAAGGATAGGAATCAGCTAAGAGTAAGGCAGGGTTGTGTTCCGATATGCATGGTTAGAGGAAATATCCACACTGGAAAAACCACAGGTATCCGCTAAGGTATTAGAGGCCATTTGACCTATCATGTTAACCTCTTGCGAGCTCTTTGAATACTGATTCTATCATATGTTAACTATTCCTCCAGATTGATGTCAGCTACTAGAGTCACAAGAACATCATTTAAGCTTTCATCAGCCACTGCTCAGTATTGACAGGGTTGAAGACCTTCCTTTAAGAGGATATGAATAGCATAAGAGACCTTGTTAAATCCTTACATACCTTGCAGAAATCTAGGTATGCTCTCACAATAATAAGTCTCATAATCCAATCTGAAATGACCCGTTCTTTAGGAGGTCAAACTGACTGAGAGATCAGCACTTCCTTTGAGAAAATTCTTGCAAGCCACCCTTTTAGTTATAAGTTTTAGAATCTCACCAGCAACCAAAATTAAATTCAGCTTTACTCTCTTCATTTTTTTTTTTAAACTGAAGCATTTATCCATCTTCAGGCATTAGGCTCTTTTCCTGTCATCCCCAATTTTTTAAAGACCACCAACAATGGTTCAATAATCACATCCTTTAATGCTGTCAGTACTTTTGGATTTAATTTGTCTGGGTTTAGTTATTTTAATTTAAAAAGAAATATTTACCTTTTTTCTTCTGTCTTAGAATTGATCCTAAGTATCAGTTCCAAGGCATAAGGGTGGTTAAGGATTAGGCAATTGAGGTTAAGTGATGTGCCTAAGGTCACAGAAAGTTAGGAAGTGTCTGAGATAAGATTTGAACCCAGTACCTCCCTTCTATAAGTCTGGCTCTCAATCCACTGAGCCACCAATCTGCCCCTAGTTACTTTAATTCATTGAGGTCAATTGGGTTTTTTCTTCCTATCTCCCCTTCTTGTAATGTATCTCTTTCTACTTATGGTCATACGTTTTTCTTTTTGAGCTTTAATGCATGCTAGACTAACCCTACCCTGGCTTACCCTTGTTGAATAGGGTTAATGCTTGTTATTTTAGGGGCTACAAGGATAGTCTTCTGCATCAGATCAACTGAAATTACTTTCTCCTAAGTTATCAATGATCTCTTAGTTCCCAAACATGATGGCCTCTTCTCAATCCTCAGCTGTTTTGGATCTCCCTGAAGCCTTTGACATCAATGATCACTCTCTTCTCCCTGATATTCTCTAGTTTTTCAGGACATTGCTCTCTCCAGGTTCTCCTCTTGCCTGTCTGACAACTCACTCTCAGGTTTCCTTTACTGGATTTCTATTTAGGTCATATCTATTAACGGTGAGTATTCCCCAAGGATCTATCCTCAGCCCTCTTCTCTTTTATCTCTATTTCACTTGATCTTAACATCTTCCATAGTTTCAATTATTATCTCCATAGAAATGATTCTCTGCTCTATTTGTCTAGCCCTACCTTTTCTCTTGACTTCCAGTATCATATTTCCAGATGCCTATTAGAAATCTCAAACTGTCTGCTCTGTAGATATGGTCAATTCAATATGGTAAAAACGGAACTCATTATCATCGCCTTCAAATTTCCCTCTCTTCTTAACTTGTAATACTTGAGGATACCACCATCATCCCAGTCACCTAGGATTGCATCTTAGGTGTCACCCTTGACCCCTCGCTCTCTCCTGCCTCCATATTCAATCTGGTGCCAAATCTTGTCCATTTTACCTTTGGAACATCTTTTATTTAAGCTTGTTTCTCTCCTCCAATAGTGCTACCATTCTTATGTGGCCCCTCATCACTTCATACCTGCATTACTGCCTCAGCCTTTTGAGTGGTCTCCCTGACTCACCTATCCTCCCTGCAGTCCATCCTCTACTAAGATGTCAAAAAGATCTTTTTAAAGTACAAGTGTGACAATGTTACTCCCTATTCAACATACTCCAACAGCTTTTATTCCTCCCGGATTCAGATATAAAATCCTCCTTTTAGATGTTGAAGTCCTTCATAATCCAGCCCCGTCCCACCTTTCCAGCATTAGTCCCTCTCTACTGCTCTGTGTTCTGGCTTTCTTGCTATTGCTCCCAGAAGATGTTCCATCTCCCAACTCTGCTCAGGTGCACTTGGTTGTCCCTTCACGCTTCAAATGCTCTTCTTCATCTCTCTCCCTCACTTATTTAAATGCTCAGCTAAAGTCCCACCTCCTGCCACAATGCTGTTCTGTTCTTATATCTTAGTATCTTAACTCTGTTGCTGTTCTCAAAGGTATCCTGTGTATATCTTGCTTGTACATAACTGGTTACATGTGGTCTCCTCCATTAGCCTATGAGCTCTTGGAGCAGCAGCTTTCTACTGCCTTTCTTTGTGCCCCAGGGCCTGGCATAGGGCCTGGCACATTTGGTAAATGCATGCTGACTTGACTAGAAAGGCTATATTAGTAATGCATCTGTATGCAAGTACCTTCGGAGAGAGACAAAAGGACCGCGCTACCTACTTCTGTGGAGAATCCAGTGTCAAACGTACATTATTTCATTATAATCTCTTAAATTTGGTAATTTCGTGCCTAGTGATCATTGTTAGTCATAGGTGCTAACATTTTCTGGGCCATTAAATCATCATATAATAAGCACTATGATCCTGTCTTCCAGAAACATCTGCTTCTTTCTGCCAGAAAGCTGGTCTGATGCTTACCAAGGATACTGTTTGCCAAACTGGAGGTGCAGAGCTTGCAGTATTTTATCCTGAGTATCAGCATCTCGAACATGAAGAACATTTTCACCTAAAAAAACAGAATGACTATAGTATAATTATAGAGAGGAGAAAAAAATGAGTAATAAAGTAATTATTTTATCCTATGTTCTTAATGAATATTGATGACTCAAAGGAATTTAAATTGACAGCTTCTATTAGCAGTGTCAGATTTTCTATCTTATATTTTTAAGAAAACTCTCAAAATAAGACTTCTAAATATCAAATATGTAAAGACAGCATGTTAGTTTATTACCAAAAGAAATCAACCATTTTTCTCCACAGGTCAAATAAATCTGTAGCTAACTTTTAAACATCTTTTTATATTTACCTATGCAAATGCTTTTTTCACTTTTTCACCCACCACCAAAACATTCATTTGTACATTATTACAATTAAAGTTCTGTCTTTAGAAGATAATTATTAAAATGCATTTGCTACCAAGTAGGGATGCTTAAATACATCATGCCCATCCATTTATTAGAGTTGGGGGGCATACAATAGGTCTGTGTCATGAGCAGAATTTATTATGGCAATCAAATAAAATTCATAACAATTAGCCTGATATTGCAAGGAAAGCAAAGTATTGATGAGATATTGTAATGGCTGGGCAACTAAAAGGTACCATGAAGACACTGGGCATTGGATGTGGAAACAGAATGAACTTTACCTGCTTGTTCATTTTAGTTTTAATTTTTTTATTTCTAAATTGCTTTGACACCTTACACAATAATCCCCAACTTATTTCTATTGAATTGCCTGCAATGTATAATCTCTGACACTAGAGAAATAAGATAACATAAAGCACTGGTTGCAACTATAAAAACATTCAACCCGACACTTTAAGAGTTTTCCACTTGTTAAAAGAAAGAATTTGTTTGTGCTTTGTGGCAGTATCAGTGTTGTCTGCTATTCTTCATCTGAATGTTATTGCTATTTAAAATTATCTTTATTTGCAAAGTTATAATAAATGTATATTATTCTTTTGATTTTGCTTTGTTCACTATTCATCACTTGAGGCAAATCTACCCATATTTCTTTGAAGTGTATATTTTTCATTCCTTGTGAATGAATTAAAATACCTGTTTGTTTGCTTCCTCACCAATACTGAATTTTTCCATCTTTGCCAATTTGATGAGTATGATGTGATACCTCAGATTTCTTATAATTTTAACATTTCTCGTTCTTAGATATTTTAAGCACTTTTGTAGTTGTTGATAATCATTTTTCCTTAAACTGAGGTGAAAGGCACTTTCCATTTTTTTATTAAAGTTTTTTTTAATCAATCAGCAAAAATCTCTCCTTCCCATACATACCCCCACCCCACTGGAAAAGAAAGAAAAACAAAACCTCTGTTACAAACACATATAATACAGCAAAACAAATATCCACATTGGCTATACTAAGAAAAAAAAACCCAAAACCAACAACTATGTCTCATTCTGCACCCTCTTTCACCTCTCCATCAGGAGACAGTAGCATATTTCATCATTAGTCTTCTGGAATCATGATTGGCCATTATTCTGATTAGAATTTCTAAATCTTTCAGTTACTTGTTATTTACAATATTGTCATAAAATTGTTCTCTTCTAGTTCTGTTCACTTTACTCCACATCAGTTCTTTTATTTATCCATTCTTTAAACCTTTACCTTCCATCTTAAAAAAAACCCAGGATCTCTCGTCTCTAACTTGGCTCTCTATCCATTGAGCCATCGAGATGCCCTTGCACTCTTACAAGTTGTCCCAAGTTTCTCTGAAACCATCCCTTTCATCATTTCTTTAAAAAATAATGATATTTTATCACATTTGTATATTGTTAGCTTATTCAGGAATTCCTCACTAGATGAGTAACCCCACCTACATTTCCAATTCTTTGTCACTGCAGACAGTTGCTAAAAATATTTTTGTACATCCTTACTATCTGTTTTACTTGAACTAATCCATTCCTTATTCTACCTTCTCTCCAATTCCCCCTTCTCCCCTTTCTCCCTGTTTTGTTGAGTGAAATTTTACCCAACTACATGTGTGTATATATGCTTCTTTCCTTTATCAAATTCAGAAGTGAGGTTCAAGTGTCAACCACTCCCTCCACCTCTTCTTCCTTGTTTTGTAAAATTCTATTTAGTAAAATTGTTTGAGGTAATTTTATCTAATTTTTCCTTTCCCTCTTTTTCTCTGGTATATTCTTCTTTCTCTCCCTTTCCAGTCTCCTTTTAGATGTAACAGACCCTCTCAGGCCTTCTACTAAAAGGACTGCTCTGACTCCTGATGATATGATATATCATCTCCCCATTGTTTGGAATGTAAACAATTTGTTTTTTAGCCCCTAATGATTATTCATAGCCAATATTTTTCTTGACTTCTGTGTTTGAACTTCAAAGCTTCTATGCTTCTGATCTTTTCATCAGGAATACTTGAAAGGTCCATTTCCTTCCTGTAGAATCATACTCAGTTTTGCTGGGTAAGTTATTTTTGGTTGTAAGCCTATATCCTTTGCCTTCTGGAATACTATATTCTAAGTTCTCCACTTCTTTATAGTGGTAGTTGCTAAATTGTGTGTTATCTGATTGAGGATTTTCAGTATAATTTTTTTTTTCCTAGTTGAAGTATTTTTCTTTGATCTGAAAGCTCTGGACTTAGGCTATAATGTTCCTGGAAATTTTTCATTTGGGAGTTTCTTTGAAAAGGTGACTGGTAAATTCTATTTCCACTTTGCCTTCTGGTTCTAAAAGATTTGGGCAGTTATATTTTAAGATTTCTTGAAGTACGATATTTAGACTCTTTTTGTCATAGATTTCAAAGAGTACAATGCTTCTTAAATTTTGTCTTCTTGACATGTTTTCCAAGTAAGTTGTTTTTTCTATAAGATACCTAACATTTCTTTTTTCTATTTTTCAATCTTTTAACTGTGTTTTAATGGTTTTTATTATCTCATTGAGTCATTACCTTCTACAATTTGGTCCAATCTGATTTTCAGGGAGTTTGTTGCTTGGATAAGGTCTTATACTTCTTGTGTCAAGCTGTTAATTTCCCTATCAATCTTTATCTTTTATATATATAATATATCTACATATCTTCCATACCTCTCATTTCTTTTCTAATTCTTTCTTTATAGCATTCTCATTTCATTTACAAAAACATTTTCATTCTTTTTTTTTTAAACTCTTACTTCACATCTTCCAGGAATTCTATTTGAATCTGCACCCAAAATGTGTTTTTCTTTGAGGCTTTGTCTTTAGATGTTTTAGAAACACTCTCTTCTGGTTTTGTCTTAAGAATCCCTGTCATCACAATAGCACTTTATAGTGGTGGGATTCTCTTTGTTACTTACTAATTCATCCAGCTTCCTTAACTTAAGAACTAGGATCTGCACATTTCTGGAGGAACTATCTAGACTGATCTTGCTGTTGCTTTCTTGGGGTCCTGAATATTATGCTATTCCAGGATCTCAGGGACAGCTTAGGCTGCATACATGAATTTTTTCAGTGCTCTCAAAATAGTCTGATCATCTCCACTCCCCATCTGTGTTTTGTAAGCACTTGTTCTGGTTTGGAGTCTGAAAAACCTCTTTGGAGATTCAGTAAACTTCTGGACTCAGCAACTATTGTTTCAGTTGGAGAACTCTGATGGTTTAGAGTGACAAGGCTGTAGATTTCTCTTTGGTCTGGCATTCCTGCCCTGGTCATACCTCTACAGATTTCAGAGTGGACTGGAAGCTAGAACCAAGACACTGCTTAATTCCTTGGGTCCCAGCCATACAAATAGTCTTTGCTTCTGAACTTGCTCCTCTCTGGCTAGATAGCCACCACTGTTCCTTACCCAAGAACACTATATCCAAATAAGTACTGGTCCCCTCCAACCAAGTAAAAATCCAAACTGGACAAGACCTTTTGACATGTGATATGACCAAGCAACTGACATTTAAGTTAAAGTGAAATTGAACTATAAATAAAAGGTAAAGGACAACACAAATGATTACATGCTGAAGGAAGCAATAAGTATTAGGAAAACTAGGCCCCTAGAATTCCTTAATCAAAATTCCTTGACTATCTAAAACTTGATTTTATAACATTATAATAAAAGATTTGTTTTGTTACACTAATAAGATCATTATGAAATATAACAGTAAAGGGGAAAGAAGGTTATTGAGGAAAATTGAGAAGTTATTGAGGAGGTTATGGAGAAGGAAGGTACCTATATCTCAATTTTATATATATATATATATAAAGCTAATTTTGTTTTTAAAAAGTTAAAACAGAGATGATTACCTGTTTCTCTTCCAATCTGTCGTGTTCCTAGATTGATTACAGGAGTACCAAATGCTCCCACTTCTCGCACCCCACAACTGCTATTGCCAATTATACAACCAGCATGAGCTACAAGTTGTATGAATTGGTCAAATGGTACATGTTTAACTGCTCGGAAATTGGGGTGATGCTCAACACCCTTCTTCCTCATCACTCGAACCATCTCTTTGCTTCCTATGAAAAACAAAGTTTCTATTAAAAACTAAATATTTATTTGTTCATGACTTATTTTCATTTACAAGTGTCTTTCACTTAATCTAATTTTCAGTCCAAGCCAAGTGAAAATTACATTTTGTAAATAATAAATGGAGTTATTGATCTTTTAAAGAAAATCAATGCATATTAATATTTTGGCCAACTGACCGATCTAGCTCTTCTAAGGATTTAGATGAAAGGAATCTGGATTTTTTAAACAGAAAACAACATAGCAAAAGCTATTTTCTAATAATATCTTATAAATATTTAGAATAACTAAAAATTAATTGTGAGAAAGCAAGTATTTAATAGCTTTTGGCTCATAATTTTTGGGTTCATTCTGAGAGAATTATTACTTGAACTTCGTAAGATGAAAGAAGAGCTTTTTGATCTATAGTGTACTCCTAGGTTTAAATATTCAACTCAAGAAATAGTGTGCCTCTAGGTTTTTGGCACAATATTGTATCATAGAATTTCAGCGCTAAAAGTGATAGCAAAAATCATCTTGGTTCATTTTTATAATTGGTAATTTGCCTAATTTGGTAATTTAATTTTTTCAATTTAAACCATTCCAATTGAATTGAGATTCAGATATGTGCATTGACTTGTGCTAGGTCAGCACACAGCTAGTTAGTAGAAGACCCATGACTAGAATATGTCTTGTGATATTCCAATCTTTCTACTACCTACCACTGTGTCTTTATTTTGAGTAGTATTAATGCTTTTGTTAGAAAATTATCATTTTTTAAAAGTAATTTAAATTTTTCCTTTTTTTGTACTAAATATATAATCATATAACCATTCATACAGGTACCTCCCAGTGAGGAAACATTCAATGCTGCTTGGCAACTGTTCTGCATTTTATAATATTGGAAAGTTCCTAAGGGCATTGAGAAGTTAAGTGACTTATCCAGGGTCACAAAACCAATATATGTTAGAGATTTGAATCAAATACAAATATTCTGGACTCCAAAGTCAGCTCTCCATTTATTTATTCATTATAACTCACTAAATTAGTCCTAAGGTCAACATTTCCCATGGAACATCAGAATGTCAGTTTAAAATATCAATTAACAAAAATGTCATTTGATAATCAATTTAAGAATATAAGTATCTCTGTAAGTTATATACAATTGTATCTTTAAAATTTTATATAAATAACAAAAAGAAAAAGTAAAAATATATATATTTTTAATGTTAGTAACATGCATGCCTGTCTCACACCTAAATCTAGGGTGAGGAAGGGAGCCTCTGATTTTTTTTAACAATGATCAGATTCTTTTAATTTCCATTTAACAACAACAAAAAAAAAAACAAGGGAGAAGGAGGGAGTGTTTAATTGATATGTGATACCATACCAGCCATATTGCCCAGAGGAAAAATCCATAAGAACCCAAGGACAAGTTTAAACTATTCAACTAGACTCAAGAGTATCTTGAAAATATACCTGTGTTGTAAAGCTAAAACATAATAATGAATGTAAAACCTTAAAGGTTAAATGAATGCCAATAACTACTTTTATTAGCCTATAGTCACCAGGCTTCTAGCCTGGTATGACTTCATCCCCAGAGCACTCTACTACACTTTTGCTGAGCTTAGGCAATATTTATAGAGCAATACAAGAGTGTACTGGTGTAAATGTGAGCAGCTGGTTCTCTGGCAGGGACATATATATTTATATGAGAATAATTAGATGAATGCCAAACCATTGCAACCAGTAGGATTTATCCTTTTTTCAAGAGAGAATAGATGCTTTTCTGGTTTCATTGGTAAATGAAGCAATTACCAATTGCTGTGTTTCTTGCATTTTTTTCTCTTACTACTTGGCAAGAGACTTTAGTATAATATGGCTTCTGGAAATAGAAAAGACTGAAATCAGAGGGTAAGTTTTTTTAATGTTCTCTTTCCTCTTAAACTTACTCTAATCACTAAGCACTGAAAATACTATGTAACAGAGAGATTATATGAGGAAAATATGTAGATTAGCAAGAAGACAGACTTTGACTACAATATTGTATTCTGAAATTTAATTACCTGCATCAATATTTGGAAACAGAATTAGCGTCCTCTTGTTAAATGAGATAAGTGCATCCAATGTTAATTCAAACATTTTTATAGAATGTTTAATGTCAGTAGTCACAGGATGCTGTAGTGCTACTATGTAATCTTTTGGTTTTACATCATCACCTGTGTAGAAAGAATCAAATTATATTGTTTTTATTAGTTAAAGGGTTACATAAAAAAGTTTTGAAAGCAAAAATCAGAAGATTTATGTCTTAAAAGTCTAAACTGAGGGGGCAGCTGGGTAGTTCAGTGGATTGAGAGCCAGGCCTAAAGACTGGAGGTCCTAGGTTCAAATCTGCCCTCAGACACTTCCCAGCTGTGTGACCCTGGGCAAGTCACTTGACTCCCATTGCCCAGCCCTTACCACTCTTATGCCTTGGAACCAATTGGTTCCAAGACAAGGTAAGGGTTTAAAAAAAGTCTAAACTGAAAATTATTTTCACTCATAATTCACAAGGTCTAAGGATATTTAAATTAGATAAATTAAATTGGAAATAACTAATAAAAATGCTATAAACCCAAACTCAGAAATTAAATAGCTTAACAGTTTTTTTTTAAATTCTTGTTACTAAAGTCACAAAATATAGTTTTATAGTTTTAAAGTTAGCAAAGTCCTAGGGATTATAAGGAGGAAGATTTCTCATTTCTTATTATACTTGAGTACAGTTAACATCCTCAGTAAACATTAACATTATAACAATACATTATCCTTGGAAAAGTTGGAAAAGCAATCATTAAAAATGCAAAGCAAATCTTTAATATTCTAGAGTTTCATCATAAGACAGCTGATAATAACATAAAATTCAATATGATTGGGCTTTTTTTAGATTCTACACAAGGAAATTCATTTTTTGAGATGCCAGAAATATCTAACTATTCTCTCTGTTTCTCCTCTAACAAATTCTGCCCCCAAATGACAATACTCAAGATTTAGACTTCTTTCTTAAAATATTTATATTATAAAAATCTACTTGAAATAACATGAGATATTTATAGCATAATTTTGTGTTTTATTAGTAAACACTGAAAATGAACTATAATGTTACAGAATAGATTATCTTGTTGAATAAATGACTAATTCTTTGAAAATTAGTCAATTAGAGTAGTTATTTTAAATAATGAGGTGTAAGCTCATTGTGAATAGTGATGGTTGCATTCTTTCTGCTGGTATCTCTTGTGCCTAAAAGCATGTCTGCTATATAGCAGTTACTTAATAAATACTTCTTATTAAGAGTAATCAACACTACATTGCATTTGGCTGAAGATCACATAAGTGACTTTAGATTGGTACTTGATTAGTTTCTAACATTGGAAAGACCGGAAAAATATATGATGTAAGAATGTATTACAGAAAGGATCAAAAAACACCTAATAAGTTTGAAATGAGGAACAAAGAAAGACAAAGGTCCAAAATAACACCCTCTTTGGTTGAGGTTAAGAACAAGTATTGTGTAATTTCTAACCACAGGAACCCAAATAAGAGAAACAAAGTCTCAGGCTCCAAGCCAAAAAGAAATAGGTTTACTGAGAGAGGGCCAGTCTCATAATAAAGCTGGATTTCTGGTCAAGACCAAAAGACCCAGAGCACTGTGAGAACCCTTCCTTTACACCCCAAGAATATCATAACTTATATACCGACTTAAAAATGATCCAAGACCTTGTTAAAAATACAGATGTGGGACTGGTTGAAATAGTCAGGAAGTACTTCTCATTGGAAGAAGTCACTTGATGATGACTTGAAAGTCATTTGATAGACGAGGGGGCATCGGGGGATCCTGAACCCCACTTTCTAAGACTGATGATGTCAATGACGATGAGCGGGTGGTACCAGACTTTGAACCGGGGGAAAAGTCTGATAATGTATACTAGATCACAAGCTCAGGACAAGTTCAGGATCATAATTGCTGAGAGTGCATGACAGCAAGTTTAAGGCTAAAACTGAAGTTTAATGTATTACGTTAACTAACACTACATTTCTCTTACTAAAGCAATCATAAAATGTTACTAAAATCATAAAGAATGTTATTACAAGTTCACTTATGCTAACATGATTAACTATCCTAGAATCACAATATTGATTGATTCAGTACTAATCGCTAACCTAACAGTCTGACCCTCATATAACGGGACAGGGGATTTCACACACACAAGTTAATACAGATGAACTAAAAGCAATATTCTACTTGGAATCATTAAATATAGGATGGAATTATTTAAAAGGATACTGAAAAATAACAAAAAAGATAAAGAAGTATCTAAACTATAATGAAAAAGAAATCATAATATGTCTGTTATAATCTGATGATTAAATATGACCAATATGGAATATGAAAGAATAGAAAAAAACATCTGAAGAACCTGAAATGTGTGACTATGCCTCCAGCACTAAGCAAAAGTAGAAAGCTGCCCTTTCACCTATCAGTGATAGGTGTACTTACCTATCACTGGGATTAGTTATCTTATAAAATAGGGAGGCCCAATTCCTTCAGTTACTACTGTGGTATGAATAGAAATATTTGTTTTCTTTAGTATAACTTTTTCTTTGATTCCACACTCAATCAATGATCTGACAGTTAATTACATTTCTTGATTAGATCTATCAGAAAAAGGATGTGCTGAACAGATTAGCATTGCTGATAATCTTCCCTAGACATATTGCAATAAGATAGAAAATTAGCATTCTACTTTGTAAATTATAAAATGAAGTTTATAAGTTACCTCCACAATAAAAACCAAATTAGGTTTATTTCAAAATTGGAAGTAACTCATTAGATTTTTCAAAGTAGGTAGGTGGCTTAGTGGATAGAAAGCCAGGCCTGAAAACAAGAAGTCCTGGGTTCAAATTGGCCTCAGACACTGAGTTAGGACTCAGAAACAACTTAATCCCAGTAGCAGAGCCCTTATTGCTCTTCTGCCTTGGAACTGATATTCAGTATCAATTCTAAGAGAGAAGATAAGGGTTTTTAAAAAATTATATCACATGAAGTTACTTTTCAAAGTAAAAACAAATGTCTAAAAAACTTAGAAAACATGTTAAGGATATGAGATAGATGTTTTCTGTAACTTTAATTTGGACCTTTGAAGAGCTTGTAAATTGTGTTATTGTGCAACCAAAAACCAACCCCAAAGCAAACCCTGAAGCAAAAACTTGTCTTCCACTAAAGAACACACATTTTCTAATAGAACAAAAACAATCATTATGTTACTAGTTAGTGTAATACATACCTAACCACATACGAATAATACTCATGTGGTCTTTATTCTTTGCTGAAAGGAGTTTATCATAGGAGGGGCAGCCTGCCAAAAGGATGCGATCATGATCTTCACACATAGATATCAGATGTTGTTCTGCATTTCTGGTGCAGCACACATGATAATGAGCCAATTTGGTTATAGCATGTCTAATAGAGTCATCTATGGTCCCACTTACTTCTCCACCTTCAATATGAAGAATACGAATATTCATCAAGGCAGCAGATGTAGCCACAGCCAATGCGTCAAATCTATCACCATGAACAATCATTATGTCAGGGTTCAGACGATTAAGAACATCTGGTAGCTTGACTAATGCAAGACCTACTGATTCCACCATGGCTGCCTCATCTTCACCCCTAACTATGGTGTGTAATCTTGTATTAATGTCAAAATCATCTTGTTCAATCATACGATACGTGTTTCTAGGTAGGAAAGAAAGAAAGAAACATTAAAACATTTATTTGGATCAAAGCAATAATAATAAATGAGAAAAGCAATACGGTGACATCTCAGAGTAGGATAAACAGGATTTCTAAGTCCTGTAAAAATGCAAACTTCTAAATGACAGGTCCAATATGATTCTCAATGCAACAAAGGAATAGAATACTATGTTAAAGAAAATTTGGAAAGAATACCATGTTAAAGAAAATTCTGGTTTTGATGGAAGGAAACTGGGGGCGTAGCTCCAAATCTGCCCCATTGACTCTAGTCAGTTGCAGAAATGCTGTCCATTTTCTGTTTCATAACCACACCAATTCAATAATCTATTTTCATTCTTCCATTATTTTTTCTTTTTAATTTTAATTTAAAAAATTTTTCAGTCTTCCATTATTGAAGCAGGTGGCTAAGAAAAAATGTTTACATTTCCTTCTCTGAACATCTCCTTTTCACCAAATTTTCTCTCTATCTTATCTCAAAGGCAGGTAAGAATCTGCTCAAATTTCTTTCTCTTATTATCATTCATTTTGTCCTTTATAATACCTAATTTCAAAGTTGATTTTTCTCACTGGACAATCAGAACTTACTTCACACACAAAAATTTTAACTACTCTCAAGTTTCTTCTTAGTTCCTAAAGTATTTTCTTAGAAATGTTAAAATGTTGATGTGCTTTCAATAAAATAATTTGAAACAAAACCAAAAAATGACTTGTAAAAAAATTACTATAACCTGACTCTTACTTTTTAATGGTGATGGTAATTAGCAGACTGTCTTTGAAAACTAAGTAACTCTAGTTTAAACCACTAGGGAGCATTAAATGACACATATATTATCCAAAGACCATTTAATTTCTTCTTTTGTTTTAACCTTTACCTTATATCTTAGAATCAACACTGTGTACTGATTCCAAGGCAGAAGAGCAGTCAGGGCTAGGCAATGGAAGTTAAGTGACTTTCCCAGGGTCATGTAGCCAGGAAGTATCTGAGATCATATTTGAACCCAGACCTTCTGCTGTCTTTAGGCCTGATTCCCAGCCTACTGAATAACCTAGCTGCCCCCTAGACTATTTTAATTTCAAGAACACTTGCCAAGGATGATCATACATTTCCATCTTTTCAAAGATTTTCCTAAACTTTTCTCTTTTTGTATTTTGTTCAAGTTTAGCTCAAAAGTATGAACCACAGCTAATTAATTTAACTGACACATTTTAATATTACTATTCCTTTTTTGCTTTATTTCTGAATTGGATTTAAAACAACTTGTATATTTGAATTCATTATACATTATTAAGTTACTATTATCCCTTGTATACAAAATGGAATAATTCTCATATTATAATTTCCATAAGGATATTAGCATTATTAATACATGTAACAGTTTTAATATGTTACTTAACTATATTTTCAACATATCCCAGCAGCAAGTTATTGCTAAAGAGTTATTATAAAGAGAAATTTCATTAAAAATCACTCTAGACAATATAAAATACTTTCAAGACAAACACAGGAATTATATGAACACAACTACAAAACACTTTCCACACAATTAAAACTAGATCTAAATAATTAGAAAAACATTAATTGCTCATGGGTAGGATGAACTAACATAATAAAAATAACAATCCTACCTAAATTAATTTACTTATTCAGTGCCTACCTATCAAACTACCAAGAAACATTTTTTACTGAATTAGAAAAAAAACTATAACAAAATTGTTTTGGAAGAACAAAAGATCAAGAATATCAAGGTAAATAATGAAAAAAAATGTAAAGGAAGGTGGCTTTGCAGTACCAGATCTCAAACTATACTATAAAGCAGTGGTCATCAAAACAATATGGTACTGGCTAAGAGACAGAAAGGAGGATCAGTGACCAGCTTTTGGGACAAAAACCTACTATTTGACAAAAACTGCTGGGAAAATTGGAAAACAGTATGGGAAAGATTAGGTTTAGATCAACATCTTACACCCTACTCCTGGATAAATTCATAATGGGTGAATGACTTGAATATAAAGAAGGAAACTATAAGTAAATTAGTTGAACACAGAATAGCTTACCTGTCAGATCTTTGAGAAAGGAAAGATTTTTAAGACCAAGCAAGAGTTAGGAAAAAATTACAAAATGAAAAATAAATAATTTTGATTACATTAAATTTAAAAGATTTTGTACAAACAAAACCAATGCAATCAAAATGAGAAGGGAAGTAACAAATTGGGAAAAAAATCTTTATAACAAAAACCTCTGACAAAGGTCTAATTACTCAGATTTACAAAGAGCTAAATCAATTGTACAAAAAATCAAGCCATTTCCCAATTGATAAGTGGGCAAGGAATAGGCAATTTTCTGATAAAGAAATCAAAACTATCAATAAGCACATATAAAAGCATACTAAATCTCTTATAATCAGAGAAATGCAAATCAAAACAACTCTGAGGTACCACCTCATACATAGAAGATTGGCTAACATGACAGCAAAGGGAAGTAATCAATGCTGGAGGGGATGTGGCAAAGTTGGGACATTAATGCATTGCTGGTGGAGTTGTGAATCGATCCAACCATTCTGGAGGGCAATTTGGAACTATGCCCAAATCTGCCCTTTGATCCACCACTGCTGGGTTTATACCCAAAGAGATAATAAGGAAAAAAACTTGTACAAGAATATTCATAGCTGCACTCTTTGTGGTGGCAAAAAATTGGAAAATGAGGGGATGCCCTTCCATTGGGGAATGGCTGAACAAATTGTGGTATATGTTGGTGATGGAATATGAACTGAAGGAATTCTATGTGAACTGGAACAACCTCCAGGAATTGATGCAAAGAGGGGCAGAACCAGGAAAACACTGTACACAGAGACTGATACACTACGGCATGATTGAATGTAATAGACATCTCTACTAGCAGCAGTGCAATGATCCAGGACATTCTGAGGGACTTATGAGAAATAACACTATCCACATTCAGAGGAAGAACTGTGGGAGTAGAAACACAGAAGAAAAACAACTGCTTGATCACATGGGTCGATGGGCATATGATTGGGGCTATTAACCTTAAATGATCACCCTAATGCAAATATTAATAATATGGAAATAGGTCTTGGTCAAAGACACATGTAAAACCCAGTGGAATTACTTGTTGGCTGGGTGGGGGGGAGGTGCAGAGGGGAGAGAAAGAACATGAATCATGTAACTATGGAAAAATATTCTAAATTAATTGATTAAATAAAATTTTTCAAAAATAAATAAATAAAATGTTACACAACCTCCTAGGTCTCTGTTTACTCATATGTAAAATGAGGAGCTTGAACTAGATGACCTCAAAGGTCCCTTTCATCTCTATGCATTTGTTATACAATATTAAGTTAATGTTATACCTTGTATTCAAAGCTAACTAATTCTTAATTCTCACAATCCAGTTATCATAAGAGAATATGTCATTAATAAATGGGATAGTTTTCAGATACAGTTGAAAATGACCCTTCTCTCTAACTACATAAAATAATGCAAGGAATAGCTTTTCTCTTACCCATAGTCATCGATTAGGTGAGATCCCAGTACTACCACATCAAGTTCAAAGAATTGAGGCTCTGCTTTAATGCCAAACATGATAGGGGCAAGTTTTGAATAATCAGCTCTGTTGCATGTAGCAACACAAACTCGGAGTTTTCGATTATTCCCATTCTTCTCCATGATTTTTTTGCGTTTTGAGAGGTTCTCAAAATAGAGTTCCTAAATTTGAAGAAAATAAATGTTAACATTATCTTTTATACACACCAATTTTAAACTATTTCAACAGAAATATGCATATTATAAACTTTTCACAAACCTGACAGAACCTAAATACCACCTAGATCAATTGTGGTTTCACAAGCAAACTTTTTAGATTACAGAGACAAGTCATAAATAAGTTAGCACACTATTCAGGAAAGAACTATATTATACCAAAGGCAAATTTAAATATCATGGGCTACACTTTTTAAAAGAGTCTTAATATTCCAAGAGATTGTGTGATGGGAATAGTGAACCCACAAAGAAGGAAGTGGAGATTGAACATAACATATAGACTAGCAACTATGGTGCCAGTGATAGAATCTATAGACTACCTCACTTAACATCACCCAGACCTATCTCTTCACTCTCTTGCCTGCGGTTCATTCACCAAAAAAATATTAACACAAGTCAACAATTACATTGCACTTTGAAGTTTTCAGAAAATGTGAAACACATTAGCTCATTTGACCTGCACAACTACCCTGTGAGTCAGATATTTAAGCATAATCATACTTCTAAAGCTTTTACAGTAGATGGTTTAAAGTAACTTCTTTCTGCTTTTCAAGACTTCTACCCTGGAATTAACTCCTTCCTCTATAAATATATATGAACACAATGCAATAAGATGAAACACAATTGGCAAAGGGCTCTTTTATACACATAACCTTATATAACTATTAAAATTTAGTCTGAAAAGGAGATTCAACAACTTTCCTCAGTAATCTTTTACACTTGTCAGCGCTCTTTACTTTATGAAATTCCTTCTCCATACAGGCATCACTTTTGAGGTCAGTCTTTTGGGAGGCAATTTGCTGTTCAGAAGCTGGAGTTTTAGGACCTTAGTTCAAATCCCATTTTTATAACTATGAAACAGGCAAGTAACCTAATCGCTTTGGGTATCAGTTTTCTCATCTATAAGCTAACTGCCCTTCTTCAGGACAATGTCAAAAAGGTGCAAGCTCTGGCAAGGCTGACCAAATACAAAGACTTTGAGTATGGTCAGGCTACCAACTGTCTGTCATCCAAGCACCTGCCTAACTAATGTCAGGAAGTCTTAATACCAAAAAGCTTGCTAATAGGAAATTAATTTTTTATTAATACAACAATTCAAAAAGACCTAGTTACTAAAAGAAATTACAAAACCATGTTTATGTAGTATTTTGAATTTTTTAAAGGAAAAGTTATATATAAATACAAATCCCATTCCTATTCATTAGCTTTATATTTCTGAAAATGTTCCAGGTATAAAATTGATATGTGACCTGAATATTAAAGGTCACTATATATATACATATATATATATATTTTTTAAACAACTACTATAACTAAAAAGGTTTATATACAATAAATAATAAAACATAATTCTGACTACCTAAAATTTTAAAGCTTTTATTCAAATTAAATCAATAAAGGGAGAAAAGAAAAAGTGAAGTAGGGAAAATATTTGCGTTATTAATCCTCAACAAAAACCAAATACCCAAAATATACAAATAGTTGACAAATATATCATACCCAAAACCATTCTTCCAATATGTTCCAAATCGCTAAACAGTAAAAGAAATGTAAATAAAAACAACTCTGAGATCTCACTTCAGGACATGCTAAAGGCCCAAAACACATAAATATATCATTAGTAGAGCTATAAATTTGTCTAACATTCCAGAAAGCAATTTTAATAAGTGACTAAAATATCCACATCCCTTGATCCAGAAATCCCAGTGCTAGTCATATAACCCAAATATATTAAAGATTGAAAAAAGATATCATTCATACTAAAATATTTAGAGTAGCACTTTTTGTGGTAGCAAAGAACAAGAAACAAAGTAACTGTCCATTGAAGAATAGATAAACAAATTGTCAATGTGAATATAATGGCATATTAATATTCTAGAAGTAATCATGACTATAAAGTATACAATGGAAAAAACCTGTATTATCTGATGCAAAGTAAGCAAAAGCTGGAAAACACTGTACACAATGACTACACAAACAACAAAACTCCACAAAAGTGAATGCTGTATGATGGCTGAGTCAGGTACTGAAAAGGAGATAAAGAAATGCCCCTTCCTACTTCTTTGCAGAGGTGGACAGTAGGGATTTGTGTAGTCATAGTGTATACTGAGATAATGTCTATACTGCCACTTGGATGATGTGTTGGATAATTTTGCCAAAGTGATTTTCCTGCTATGTCTTTTTTATTCTTTGTTACAAGGGCTGACTTTAAGTTTAGGGGAATGTTAGAGGATGTATGTGGCAAGTTAATGTAAAAACAAAGATCTTAACATACATGCATTTTTTTAAAGATGGGAATAGTCAATGTTGGAAGGGCTTTGAGACAATTTTTTCACTGCAAATTGTTTATTAAAACATAAAGCAATGAATAGCGAGATATATCCTGATTTAAGGACAGAAGAAAGAAAGAAGAAAGTAAGGATAGATGAAAACTCAGAAAGAAAAGAGGCACATGAACATAGTATCAATAGGGCTGCAAAGTAGTCCAACTCTTTTAGATTTAAATCTGGAATTGTTTAAGAAAAGTGACTAAACTATCCATAAACTTTGACCCAGCAATGCCATTTTACGTTATATACACCTGGAAATCAAAGATTAAAATGAATATATACACATAAAAATAAGCATAGCAGTATACTTTGTGATAGCAAGAACTGGAAACTAAGTAGATGTCCACTGACTGAGGAACTGCTAGAAAAAAAATCAACTATGGTTTGTTAATATAATGGAATATTACTATATGCAGAAAGAAAAGGCACATGATAAATTTAGAGGAACACAGGAAAATCATATGACCTGATTCATAGTGAAATAAAAATCATAGTGAAGAATGGGTAGCTGATTTAGAAATATTATCTTAGTTGATCCTCACAATCACCCTAGAAGATAGATGTTATTTTTATCCCCATTTTCAGTAGAGGAAACTAAGAAGGGCAGGAGTTTAGTGGCCCAGAGTTGTGTGGCTAATGTTTGAAAGTGGATTTGAACTCGGGTCTTTTCTGACTTCAGGACCATTGAAAAATACTATTTCACTCAGCTAAGGATAAAAAGATAATGAAAAGGAATTTAACATGGTACATAAGAGAACATTCACTAGTCCATTTCAAGCTCTCATCTCTGAATACAGAATTGATGGCATCATAAATTTTTCTGATATTAGACATCAAGTCTTGTAACCCTGGCTGATAGCTGAGTTCACCTACTGAAAAACACTAAAAAAAATTGCTGCTCTTGTAAGGCAGTATGTATCATTTAATAGGTTATCAACAAGCATATTGAAATATAGTTACTCTGAAAGAGGAAAAATGTCATTACTTTAATGAAAAAGAATTACATATTAAATACTAAAATTACTTTAGTCAATATATTTTATCTGAATGAATCAGTCATTGCTTTAAGTCTTCTATGGAAAATAAAACAAACTATACATTTGTTGGTCAAATTTCTTTTTTCACTTTCTTCAAAAAAAGTAAAGTTAATTTGGTAATCCAGAAGTGCTCATGCTGCTTATTGAGAGGTTAGCAAATACTTATTTTCTCGTAATTAAAAGTCATCAAACTACACAAATTCAGTTTAAAATAAAATTGCAAAAAAAAAATTAAGTTTTTCAGAATGTGAAAAAGTTAGCACTAATTTCCACTTTTAGAGAAAAGGTATATTATTATATATATCTGAATTAAAAGGGTATATACACTGTATTCAAATTTTTGGGTTACATAATAAAAAGAAAAGCTTAAAGAAATTAATATTATTAAAATCTAAAGTCTGATGAGTGATGATATGTTTGAAAATATAAATTGTCTGGAACATTAATACAATTAAACTTACTTTGTGACCATTTGTAATTAGATGAAATTCATGTTATAAAATGTCATGGTAGAGATTTCATTCCCATAACTTGGGATTTTTTGTTTGTATATTCATTACTATTTGTTTTTCCTCTGCTTTTTTCACTCTACGTGATCTCATAGAGACTTTTTTCTCTATTTCCTTGCTTCCACAGACTTAATTATAGGAGTAATATCTACCACACCCAAACTAGGCAAAAAGCTGACCATGAAAAGCAACTTTCCTTTGGCCTGGCATTCACTTCTGTGTACCAGCATGGCCAACAGAGATACAAGGAAACTGTTCCCAAATGAATCAGTGCTATACCTTGTTGAGTTCCTTTCCATGCCACAGTTAACCAAATAAACCTTTTGTTCACTAGTAGATGACCTATAATTTCTTATTTCATTCTGATCATGAACCTGAACCACGAAAATGTCATGAGTCAAGCCCAATTTAACAAGACTTGGCAATAGTTAGCATGAATGAGGTGGAAGGATTTCATTTAAGTGAGATGATATGGAAGAAGAGGAATCCATGGTGATTAGACATTTGGATAGGGGAGGCTTGGAATCCTCTGTGATTCTAGAGGTGGTTGGTGCTTCTGACCACAGCAGCATAACATGAGACGTACACTACTGACCTAGGGAGATTAGAGAGCAAACTATCTATAGGCATTCAGCAAATAAGAGTTATATATGCATGAGCTCTGCATCTTTAATAACAGTACCATAAAAATAATACATTCTATAAACTGCTTTTGTTGAATGTGCATCAGTTTTGCATGGGGGTATGTGTGATAATGATCTCTAGGAGCAACAGCTTTAGGAGGCCTGGGCCCTCTCTAGAGAATGTATTTTGGGAATTATCTAAAAATTGTAATAAATGAACTGCTTAGCATTTGGAAGGCCACCAGGAACTGTGCTATATGGACTTGTATTAGAACTGTGGAACAAGACACAGTGTTCCCTGCAAAAGATTGACACTCTCCAAGAATCCTGAGACCTTTCAAAAAATGGAGATATGGACAAAAGAAGAGAAGAAACAGCCTCCAACTTTGCTCCTTTAAACTATAACTTTCTTACGGGGACTCCCAAAGGTGGATATGGGGCTGTCCTGGGTTCACTCTACAGGAGCCCCTGGAAGAAGTGGCAGAAAATTATTCACACCTGGCAGCCAGGGCACGTATATTAGCTAGGAGAATCCTTTACTGCCTCTTTTGCTTTGTGCTTTTTTCCCCTTAATCAGAGATGGATAATTCTTTATTGCAAATTCTTAGCCTTGATGGTTCCTTGGCCAGACTTGACTGGCACGAGTTAGGAAGATGACTTATAAGATAAGGAGCCCAAGGCTTGGCCTGGATGGCCAGAAACCCTCACAAGTTGCTTGAGCCAAGCTTGTGGCTATTCCTTATATCATTGATGTAATAGACTAGCCAGTGGCAGTGGAGCCCCAGAAAAGGGATACCCAGAGAAGAACTGCCTTCTCTGGCCCTGGTAAGAGAGAAGGGGGGGGGGGGGGGGGGACTGGCAAGACAAATGAGGAACCCTTGATATCAGCAGCTTCCTAGAGCAGACACTAGCATGGACATCAGCACAGGCAAGTCCTTTACTTATTGTAATCTGGAACTGATAAGGCCCCTCCTCATTCCTATTGGGATGATGCCCAGGAACCAAAAGATAATGCTTCAAAATGTCTGGGAAGAGCAAAGATAGAATTGTTTGGAGGTGTCTTATTTTCCAATAACAGGAGGAATTCACTGCAGAATGAGGCCTCTAAAGATGAAAAGACTTGTAATCCCCCTTCCTATCCATGGAGCTTCCCAGGAAGAAGTCCTAGGTGATAGGCCAGAGAACACCAAGTACTGTGCAGGCAGCAATGTGCAGGGGCCTTATCAGTTCCTTCTAGGACCCAAATGCTCAGTGGCCCACTCTGCTGGTGCCCAGGAAACTGCTTGCTGCCACTGGTCTGGTCTTTTATTTATGAATGCTTGGAACTCTTCTGTTGTGTTGAATGACCATACTTTCCCCTGTAAGAATATAGTCAGTTTTGATGGGTATTTTATTCTTGGTTGTAGACCTAGTTCCCTTGCTTTCCGGAATATCGTATTCCATGCCTTTCGGTCCTTCAGTGTGGATGCAGCCAGATCCTGTGTTAACCTCACCGTGTTTCCATGGTAGCTGAATGGCTTCTTCTTGGCAGCTTGTAATATCTTTTCTTTCATTTGATTGTTTTTGAATTTGGCTATAATATTTCTTGGTGTTGCCAGTTGGGGATTAAATACAGGGGGTGATCTGTGGATTCTTTCAATCTCCACTTTCCCCTCTTGTTCTAGGATCTCGGGACAGTTTTCCTGGATGATTTCCGCTAGTATTATGTCCAGACTTTTTCTTTTGTTGTGGTCTTCTGGTAGTCCAATTATTCTTAAATTGTCTCTTCTTGAACGATTTTCTAAATCGTCTGTTTTGTGAATGAGATGCTTCACATTTTCCCCAATTTTTTCATTCTTTTTGTTTTGTTTTATAGTGTCCTGCTGCCTTGTGAGGTCACTTGATTCTAGTTGTTGTATTCTGGTTCTTAAAGATTGGATTTCATCTCTGGCTTTTTGGTCGTCTTTTTCCTTCTGGTCTGATTTTCTTTGAAGATCGTCTTTCATCTTCTTCATCTCATCTTTCATCTCCTTTGCCTCATTTTCCAGCTGGTTGATTTTGGCTTTCAAGACACTATTTTCTTGTTTTAGTTCAAGTGTCCAAATGACTTATCTTAATTTTTAAGTTCTTTTCCCAATTGTCTTCAGCCTCTCTTAGTTGTGTTTTGAGTTCTTCCACAGCCTGTATCCAATTCGCTGGGATTTCTGGTTTAACGTTTGCTGATCTCTCCCCCTCTGTTCCATTTGCTGAGTAGTAGCTGTCTATTGTAGTTTCTTCTTTTTCTGTTGTTTGCTCAAATTCACCCCTTCTTTACTTCCCGTATTTGTCTGTGCTCTTGTTCCTCTCATTTTCTTTGTTTTTTGGGGACTTCTATCAGTCTCCCCTCTTGGAGTTTTAACAGAAGATCTCTTGGTGTAGTCTTCACAAATAATGTTTTTATGAACATCTCTGGTGAGTTAATTGATTTTAAATTAAAATTTCAGAATATTGCCCTAAAAATGGAATCAATGGGTCAAAGGATATAATTTTTTTTTTTGTAATTTTCAGTACATACTGCCAGGCTGCTCCAAAAAAAATTATACAAACTTGCAATTCTACCATTAGTGAATAAGGTATACCTGATTCTCTGTATCTGGGTGTATCTGGTTCTCTGATACCATGCCAGCATCCAATGTCTTTGCTTTTAATTATTTTTGGAAAACTTGGTAGATATGAAGTGATATTTAAAATTTGTTTTAATTTGTCTCTTTTTTATCATCAAACATTTAAAAACAATTATTAATACTATTTCCTCTTAAAAATTGTTTACAGTCTTTAAAAATCTAACTGTGAAAAGAATTCTTTTATTTTTATTTATTTTACGTTTCAGGTTCTTTTCTGTCATATTTGTCACATTTTACCAATTTAGTGGGATATTTCTTACCTGGCTATACTCCTTTGGTATTTTTCTGATTTCTCTAACCACAAATCAGATACCCTTTCTCCCACCTCCTTTTCAGCTTCTTTCCTTGAGAGCAGGGAATATCTTTCTGTTTTATTTTTGGAATTTATGGTGCCTAGACAGTGCCCAGCATATAGCAGGCACTCAGTAAATGTTAATTGATTATTACTGAGTATTATTTTTCTTTTAATTATATGAGTTTTGTTATATAGAAATTTATCTTAATATAATTGAGCACATCTAGTTTTTCTTTATTCCTCCTATTTATTAAATACAAAAAATACTTCCTTTACACAAGTGAAATTATTGCATTGTTGCATTTTTTCAATCTTTTTTGTTAGTTTAAAAAAATTTGTCTTACCCAGTTGGAATTTACAGGGGTATATATAATATATATATATACATATATATATATATATATATATATATGTATATAGGGTTATATTAGTCTAAATCCATTCTCCTCCAAATTGCTAAACAATTTTCCCAGCTACATTTATTAGAATAATGATTTCTTTTTCCAATGAGCTAATCACACATTAATCTCTTGCATATATTTTGTTGAAGGTTCCATTAATCTATATATGTCTTTGCCCAGTAAAGGACAGACCTGATGACAACCACTTTGTTATATATCCTAATGATAAAGTGTGTCAAAGACTTAAAGGAGTATCATGGTTTTATATAACATCACAATATATAAGCATAAATTTTACTATGAAAATCTCTATCATGAAGAACTGGACACAAAATTAATGAAACTCATCTCTCCTTTTGGAAGAAATATGAACTTTTCTCCAATGTATAGTTTTAGAGAGTAGCATGAGAGTGCTGAGAGATTACAGGTCTTGCTCATGGTCTCCTCTTTGCTTGCCCAGTCTAAATTGTTATTGTTCTTTTTGAGATAATAGTAATTCAAGAATGGATTGAAGTGACAAGTATGATTGTTGGTCTCCACTTCTGTTATAATATGAGCCAACAAATAGACAGTAATTTCAAAGAGTGAAATTTCAATTAGATAACAAGTTAAATGGTAAATTCAAGACTACTATGTGGTGGTAGCTAGGCGGCTCAATTGATAGGACACCAAGTCTAGAGGTGGGAGGACTTAGATTCTAATCTGGCTCAGATATCTCCTAGCCCTGTGACCCTGGGCAAGTCACTTAACCTCATTTACCTAGTCCTTGCCCTTCTGTCTTAGAGTTGTCACTAAGATGGAAATTGAGGGTTTAAAAAAAAAAGAAGGGGCCACTAGGTAGCTCAGTGGATTGAGAGTCAGGCCTAGAGACAGGAAGTCTTGGGTTCAAATATGGTCTCAGACACTTCCTAGCTATGTGACCTTGGGCAAGTCATTTAGCCCCCATTGCCTGGCCCTAATTGCTCTTCTGCCTTGAAACCAATACACAGTATTGAGTCTAAGACAAAAGACAAGGGTTATAAATAAATAAATAATTTTAAAAAAAAGAGAGAAACTACTATATGCAAAACATTGTGTTAGGCTCTTGTCCTTTCCCCCAGAAAGCTTACAGTTAGTAAGAGATTAAAAATATACATGCAATTAACTATAAAACAATTCATATTGTGTAATGTAAGAGTTTAGGAGTGGTACAAAGTTCTATAGACATCCAGGTAAAGATCAACTTTACTATGTTGTTATCAACAATACTAAACATTATAAAATCCTTGTAAGATCCTGCCAATGTAAATTTAAGCACTGAGGATCTCGGGAAATTTTCTTCACTGGATGTGTTTATCTTAGTGACCATATTCTAGAGAAAGTACAGTCTCTCTGAAGGGAGACCAATGAACTGTGTAATAATTATACTTTTACCTCAAGTCCTCTGGTTCCTTGAACCACAGGATTAGTATTATATGGATCCTTAGAGGTCATCTAGCAGTTCTTTTGTTTTACAGATAAAGAAATTGAAACCCAAAGAAATAAAGTTTAATTTCATCAAGTCACACAAGCATGTCCTTTTTACTACCAGCACCAAGGGTGCACACAGAAGGTCACTGGATACCATCCATTTAACACTTGTGGATAGAGATGCCCCCATCAGCATATAATAGTGACTCTTTACAAGTGGCAAACAAAGCCAGTACCATTACAAATGTGGGCTAAACAGAATTTCTCATTCAACAACCAAACTTTTTTTCTACTCTCATACTAAAAAGCAAAATGAATAAAGTCAGGAAGAACGGAGTTCAAAGGCCTACCTCAAGACACTTACTAGCAGTAAGACCCTGGGCAAGTCACTTGACAGCTCTCAGCCTCAGTTTCCCCATATGTAAAATGTGGATAATTAAAGCACCTATCCCATAGGGTTACTGTAAAGAACAAATGAGTTAAGCACTTTTGCAAAACTTAAAGGATGAACACTTTACAAAAAGTCCTTGAGAAAAAAAAAAATCTGTGTCCCTTTTCCCTAAGCCATTGATCCTGAGGGATGTTACCTAATCAGAGGCTTAACCAGCTGTTCCAAAAAGTCCTTATTTCATTTTCTACCTGGCACCTTTCCCCTTGAAAACCAGGAGGCAATGACTACCTTTTTTGTTTTCAGCAGCTGCGTGGTCAATACCCCAGGCCTGGACTGTGCTTTCCCTGGTACTCCACCCCAGGACTGGGCAGGTGCAGACGCAGGCAACCAGGGGTAGGCGAGCGAGCGGAAAACCGTTACCTGCACCCCTTCTCTGTCGCCCGCCCTCCTCCGTGACGGCCCTACCGGAAAGAGACAAGGCTAGACCAGGGGCCGAGGCCTGCGCCAACCAGGGGGACAAAGCGAGAGGATGCTGTTTCTTTCCCACCTAGTCCGCTCCCGCTCCTCTTTGCCCGCCGGAGGGGGCTCTCACCTAAGCAACCGTCCTGCTCTCTTCTTCTTTGCCCACAGCCGCTTCACGTTTCGGTGGATCCGGGACTGGAGGTGGGCTGGGGGTTGGGGTTAAAAGCCGACCCCCGGAGACCGAGACAAAGCGAGACACCCAGACCCGGGCGGAGGCGGGTTAGGGAGCCGCTAGGTTGGCGCTGACAGCTCTGGCCTACGAGAGGGAGGAAAATCCCACGCAGGCGCTGACGTCAGGAAGGAAGGGGGAGGAAAGGGCGCTGAGGGGGCGAAAGGTGGGGCGTTGGGCCACCTCGAGCATCGTGATTGGTGGCTCCTCCCGTCGCACACTGCTTTTCTCCGCCCCTTCCCAACGGTTCTGGGCAAAGCGGTGGCCTTGAGTTTTGTCTCCTCGTTTCTCGGCCCCTGGAATATTTCCAATGGGTTTGTAGTTGAGCGCCGGCGCTCCTTCCCCACCTTCCCCCGAAGCCTGGCCCAGGACCAGGTCTGGGAAATGGAGATTACCCTCCACATAGCCGGGCCTGCGTGTGTCTCTTGGGCCGGAACCATTTATCGCATTTTACACCTTCGCGTCCTTTAGGCGTTTTCAGTCGGTGTGACTCGTCTTCTTGGCCACGGACCTGGAGTGGTCCGCCTTTTCCTTGTCCAGCTCGTTTGAAAGATAAGTCTGAAGCAGACGGGGTGAAGCGACTTGCATAGGGTCATACAGCCGCGTCTGAGACCGGATTCCCTTCCCCCCTCCCCCACCTGAGCTTCGGTAGCTTAATCTTTTTTTTTTTTTTTAACTCTTACCTTCGGTTTTAGATTCGATAGTGAGTATTGGTTCCACTACAGTAACAGCCAGCCAATTGGGGTTAAGCGCTTGCTAGGGCCACATAACTAGTGTCTAAAGCTGGATTTGAATTCCTATCTTCCTGGTTCCTACGCTCTATCCCCTGCGCCACCTACACACAACCTGAATATGTTACAATTATATACTGGCAACATTCAATAACAGAGATCTCTTCGGCGTGCTCTTTCCTCCTACTGACCGGAACCTTGGAGGGGGGCCCAAACTTTGCCTGGTTCTGGGAACTCCTCCTCCGGCCACGCCTCTCCCCTCTCCCTCCCACCCCCCCTTTAGAGTCTGCGTCTGCCAGAAAGTCGAGGTCAGTCGGTTCCCTAAACCTCGTGGATCTTTGCTTTTTAGAATTTACTTTGGTACTCGGAATGGGCTGGTAACAAACTTCATTTTTTAAAAAGTCTTAGTATCTACAAGAAGTCAAAGAAGTTGTAAAACAATGGCCGAAATGAAGTATAATGAATAAATTAATACATTGAAATGAATTGTGATTTGAAATGAATAATATGGTAATAGGTTGTGGGTGATGATACGTGTATAACTCAGTGGAATTTCTTGTCAACTCCAGGAAAGGGGAGGGAAGAGGGGACGGAGAGAACTTGAATCATGTAACTCTGGACAAATACTTTAAAATAACTAAATGCACTTTTTTAAAAAGAAATTAATTGTCATTCAATTCTGAGAATTAAAAAGTTCCTACTAAAAGGGAAACTACCCCGATGATATGGTTACATCCTGTGCATAGTTGAGTTTCTTCTGTAAGCAAGGAAATAAATGGAATACAATTCCATTTTAAAAACGGGCTAAATGGGCGTTTTTTTAAAAGAGAAAAAACCAAGAGTAAATGTACATATTGAAGTTCTGGAATGCGGCCTCTCAGATTTATAACAGCTCATCAAGATTATGAAATGTTGTGATAATTCACTCACAGTTCCGGATGTTGCTCCATTTCTAATGCCCTACCCCTGCTGGGAAGCCAGGATCCCTTTAAATCATTGGCAAATTAACCAGAGTTGGCTCATCTTTGGGTCAGGTCAGATGAACGCTGAGTCTTCTTTGTGGTTCAATATGTGTTAATTATTAAAGACATCCACAATGTACTTAAAATGTAATCAAACAGCTTCCGCATGTCAATTCCCACCCCTGAACAATAATAATAATAATAATAAAGCACTTCAAAGTTTGCAGAGTGCATCACATAAGAGCGGGGTGACCTGGGACAAGTCTAACTTCTCCGTGCTCCTGGCACAGTATGTTTTGGCCAATAATAATATCAGGATTTGAATTCAGGTCTTCCTAATTCAAGTTTCACATTCTCTCCAATATCCCAACTCTTTAATTAAGGGCTCAGAGCCAAGCTGACCTCCTTTCATATCTTGCCTCACACACAAACTGTCTTAAATTCTAAGGGCTGTGGGCAACTCTAGAGAGCAAACTGAAGAGAAGGTACCAGCCTTCCTCCAGCTCGTGTCCTGAGACCTCTCCCTCTGAACGGGGGTAAAGCGTTGAATATCAAGCAGTTCCTTCCAGATTTCCCATTTCAGGAATTCAGCACACTTCTCCCAGATCCCATTTCGACTTCTTTTTTATACGCTGTTTCCCTCTTTAGATGGTGAACTCCTTGAGGGTAAGGACTGATCCCCAGCAGCCAGCACATAGCAGGAGCTTAATAAATGCTTGTTGATGTGATTTCTCACTTGTTTATATGGGCATAGGGTGTGGGCTTTTGGTATTAAAAACCTACTCTGTTACAAAAATGAATACTATGGAAACAGGTTTTAAGTAATGATATATGTACAAACCAGTGGAACTGCTTGTCAGCTCCAGGAAGGGGGAGGGAAGAGAGGAGGGACAGAACATGAATCATGTCACCTTGGAAAAATACTTTAAAATAACCTTTAGAAAATGCTTGTTGACTTGGCTGACTAAAGTAGTAAAGGGTGTTTCATCATCTGAGAATTCCCTAAAGCAATGAAGTCAGGTTCAGTCTCCATGTGTAAATACTGGCTCCCCCCAAATAGATCATAAATGCCTTGAAGGGTAGAAAATGTACATTTTTGGTATCAATCTCTGCAGATAGAGTGTTTATCTAATACTTGTAAAGCTGTAGGAACTCAATAAGTGCATGTTTAATTGAGCGCAGATAGAAAAATGAAAAAAAAAATAGAAATGCACTCCCTGCCCTCAATACAGCAGACATTTATTCAGTGCTTATTTGCTAGGTGTTGGGATATTTTTAAAAAAATGAAATAGCTCAGCCTCCAAAAAGTTCAAAGAAGATTAGAGAATCATAGCAGAGAAGAGATCCAAAATGTGGTTGGAAAAACACCCTTTCTATAATTCATATGTAAAGAAGGAGATGACTTTTTTTTTTAACCCTTAACTTCTCTGACTTGGTAACAGTTCTAAAGCAGAAGAAGATTAGCAAAGGTAGGCAACTGGGTTAAGTGACTTTCCCAAAGTCACACAGCTAGGAAATGTCTGGGACCAGATTTGAACTAGGCCTGGCTCTATCCACTGAACCACCTAACTGCCCCAGGAGATGAATTTTTAAAGATAATACTTCTATACATGGCTAAAATGTGGCACATGAATACAATGTGACAAGAAATGAAAAATTAAGAGAAGTATAAGCTCGTTCTTTTTGTGTGTGTCCTTCATTCTGGAAGAGGACCAAATGACATCAATGATGTGGATTTAAGTGAGGCAGAGTTATCAGCCTCACTCTTCTAGACATCCAAGTCCAGTGCAGATGGATCAGGATGCAGTGGATAACCTTGGAACCTTTGCAGTCTGGCCAAGCTCTATGCACTCCACAGTGCTTGCTTTAGTAGCCTTCATGGCTGTTGGAACAAATTGTTTTCCTCTGCCCCTTCCACCTCAGGATGTCTTCGCATGCCTGGGATACACCCTCTCTAACTCACGGATGGTTGTGAGATCTGTTGATCACCCTTACCCTGGATTAGCCCATCTGCCATGATGGTTCCTGCGGTATGGCCACCTGACATTCTACAGCTTCTTAGAGCCACAAGTGAGAGTGGAGAGGCAAGTGGACACCAAAGGAGCATCATCAGCCTCAGCAAGGGCTCAACGAGCCCTGGCACCAGTGATACAAGTCTTTCCTGAACACCCTGTACAATTAGAATGACCACGCTTAAGAAATGGGAAAACTAGATCTTTGTCCCTCCCTTTTTTGCAGATGTAAGAAATGATGATTGTGGAATATCGCATATGTTGTCAGACCCAGCTGATGTGCTAGGTAGTTTTGCTTTTTTTTCCTCTGGACCTCTCTTACAAAAATGACTTGATACATGGGGGAGTAGGCAGGATAGGAAAACAATTAGAACATATGTTTTGAAATAAAAAAACAAGTTTTAAAATTTGAACAAAACAATGCTACCTTTTCTACATTGCTTGTGAAGTTTATTCTTTGATTGGATAAATCTGATAGCCAGAGAAATAAATGAGTCTGGTTATGGATACTTTCAGTTTTCAATAATATTATCTAAAGACATAGGAATAAAGTTATGCATGCGGTATATTAACACGTGTGCCTATAGTTGCAACAACTCAGCATGCATTTATCAGATTCTTTAGTAATAATACTGATGGAGGTGGGCAGTGGGCAGTGAGGGGCAGTAATAGAATCAGGACCTTCGTGTTCTGAAATTTTGTAGATCTCATCAGTTAACACTAATTAAGCAGAAACTGCAAGATCTGTAGTTTCAACATTAGTCGAGCATAAATTGCAGAATCTGTATTATTAATCAGTGAACTCTTCTGTACATTCTGTATTCTGGTAATGAACATTATCAGTACTGGATTTGTACTGTTCTTGTTCTGTGCCTGCTCTGTATTATTAATTGCTCATATTGTTCTGTATTTACCTTGGTTCTGAACTATTAGGCATTATTAGTTACCTATAATGGTCATCCACTGTACTCTATCACCCCCACCATGTTCCCATCTTTAAGGAAGGCACTCCAGAAGGGTGGTGAGACTTCTTCCACATTGACAAATGATGGCAGGTGGGACAATGGGGGAAACATGGGACATGATGCTCCTTATTCCCTTTCTGGTGTCCCCAAGTGCCCTGACAGTGTTTCAGACCCCCAAACCACACCTATAATGCCCAGGGGTGGGCTATTCTGAGAAAACATGGAGATTTTCCTGGAATGGGGTGTGACAAGCTCCCAGACCCTCAATAATTTTGCAAACCCTGATCCACACAGGAATGTGGATGGAGTATGCTCCTCCATACCTGAAGAGCTGCTAATCCTCCCACTTAGAGGCTATTCCATCAGCCCAAAGCTAGAGGGACTAACCCATGAGCTCCAAGGCTACTCTACCAGCCCTGAGGTAATTTCACTAGTCATGGCTATTATATTATCTTAAAAACTTCTTTTTCAAATAAAATTCTTTTCTTCTGGATTGAATGGAGTTTGAGCCTCCCATTCTCCCAGGGTGAGACCCTACTACAATCTTGGGCTTTTTTTCCCCACAACAATACCCTACAAATAAATTTAAAGCCCCACAAGAATCCTATGAAATAAGCAGCATGAGATAACCCAGAATTGAAACGCCATTCTGCCCCCACCCCAAAGAACCAAATAAGCAAGAAAAAAACTCGAAACAAACTCTGTAATGATCAGAAGAGGTAAATGGAAAGAAATCATCACCAGATGATTTTTAGAATAAAAAAAGGACTAAAGAATTACCAATCCATTGCTCCTGGTACTGCCACTGTTTTAAAAGCCCATGGCAGTGCTGGCCAAAGGTAGGCTCTATCCCTGTGGCAGCCAAGTTTAAGCACTGGTTTTTAGAGGTAACTCCTTGGCAATACCCAAGGCTCCTCTCTAGGTGAATCAGATTAGCCATAAAGTTCAAGAACAAGAAAAGAGAATATTGGGGGGGGGGGGGTGGCACTATAGAGGTCCAAGGATTGGGGATGCGAGAAGAGGCCAGAAACCTAGCTAGAGTCAATTACTAAATACTATATAGGAGAGCACTAGTGGCCAGGAGAAGGGATGAGAAAAAAAAGTAGAGAAAAGACCCAAATTGCAAAGTCTCTTTGGAAATTCACCACGGCAGTAACTTATTGCTCCAAACTTTCCTGTCCAGCTCCCCAGGAACCAAGGCAGAAACTAAAGGAAGTTATGGGAGTGGGAGATAGGAAATGACACCAAGAAAACAAAGAGGGAGCCTAAAATAACATATGGGGCAAGTGGACTTGTAGCAAAGACCTTCGTTCAAATACCACCTTTGATACTAACCATAGAACCCTAGACTAGTTATTTAATTGCTCTGTGCCTCAGATTCCTTATCTGCAGAATTAGTGGGTTGGACCTGATGGCCTTAAAAGCCCCATAAAGCTCTAAGTATATATCTTGTGATCTTGATACTAATTGCCACTTGGCAGGGAAGGTGGTAGGGAGGAAATAGTTGGACTATGCAAGTATGGCTCAAAGAGAGTGTAACGGGTTCATAAGTTCAAGAGAAAAGTAGCATCACATCAAAAGGGATACTCAATTAGGGAAAAGGCAAATAAAAGGTAGGAGCCTCCTAGACTCTGGTTACAGACCACTCTACTACCTCTGTCAATAATTAACATTCCTAAGATTCTAAAGTATATTAAGTTGGGATGGAGGGGTGGAAAGGAGTAAGAAAGGGAGTGGAACAAAGACTTTCTTACAAAGAGCATCACAAATTAATATAATTGAAATTAAAAAATAAATAAGGTAGAAGACTGGGACAGAGAAGATTAGCTACTATGCTCTTTTATGAACTGGGAAAGAGAAGATTAAAAGAAACAATATTTTAAAAGGGTGGAAAATAACAGAAAAAACAAACTCTAGGAATTTGGGGTTGAGCAGGTTTACAGGAGGGAAGATGACATATGTTCTGTGTCATGGGGAAGTGGGAGACCAGGATTTGATTAGTGTAAGCAAAACAAATCAGAGACTGGAAAAAGGTTGGGGGAAAAATTTATGTGTGTTGTTCTTTAATGAAATAAAACACAACTTTAACAATTATAAACCCAAAATGGATTAAATTCCCAACAAAATAAAAAGAATGTATTTTTAAAAATTCAATTGCTTGCTCTATTCAAGAAATAGTCAAATTTATAAGAATACAAACCATTCCCCAATTAACAAATCGTCAAAGGATACAAACAAGTAATTTTCAGATGAAGAAATCAAAGCTACCAAAAATCATATGAAACAATGTTCTAAATCACTCTTGATTAGGGAAATGCAAATCAAAACAACTCTGAGGTACCAACTCACACCTAGCAGATTGGACAATATGACAGGAAAGGAAAGTGATAAATTTATAGGGAATGTGGCAAAATTGGGACATTAATGCTGATCCAATCATTCTGGAAGACAATTTGGAATTATGACCAAAGGGCTATAAAATTGCACATGCTCTTTGATCATATAATATCACCACTGTGTCTGTAAGCCAACAAGATCATAAAAAAGGAAAAGGACCTACCTGGACAAAAATATTTATAGCAGCTTTTTGGGGGGTGGCAAAGAATTAGAAATTATGGAGATGTCTAATTATGGGAATGGCTGAACAAATTGTGCCAACATGTTGGTACTGGAATATTATTATGCTATAAGAAATGATAAGATGATTTCAGAAAAAAGTTGGAAAGATTTACATGAACTGATGCAGAGTAAAATAAGCAGAACCAGAATATTGTACACAGTAACAGCAATATTGTATGATGATCATCTGTGAAAGACTTAGCTGCTATCAGCAAGATAATGATCCAGGACAATTCTGAGAGACTTAGGACAACAATGCTATCTATCGCCAGAGAAAGAACTCTTGAAGTTGGAATGCAGATCAAAGCATACTATCCTCCACAGTATTTATTTATTTTAGTTAGTTTATTTACGGTTTTATTTTGGTGTTTGGGCTTTATATGAGTATTTTCTTACAACAACCAATATGGAAGGGGTTTTTTTGCATGATAATACATGTATAATCCAGATCAAACTGCTTACCATCACGGAGAGGGAAGTGGGAAAGAAGGAAGGGAAACAATTTGGATTTTATAATTTTGGAAAACATGTTTAAAATTGTTATTACATGTACGTGGGAAAATAAAATATATTTGAATAAAACATGAAAAAATGATAAAAAATAAATACATTTAAAACATACAAAAATACATTTCTAATAAAAATAAAGGTTTAGAACAAAATATCAAGAGATTTAAAAAAACAGGAATTGCAGTTGTGATTTCAGATAAGACAACAATGAAAATCAACAATGTCATGAGAGACAAACTAGAAAATATGTTATCCTCAAAGCTGATGGGGACTTTAGAGGCTGAGTCCAACTTCCTCATTTTATAGAGGAGGAAACTGAGCTGAAAGAGGTTAAGTGACTTATCTACCACAGCCAATAGAAAAAATACTTTATGTATGCATTAAAGTGTATGCAATCCAAATTATTAAAATCAAGAAAAACTGCAAAAATACATTCATTAAATTATAACACTATCAGGAGAAACTACTAGTCCTCTCTTAGTATTGAATAAATCCTAAAAATGAACCCTGAGGAAGGGCAGTGACAAGCCAGACAGAGAGAATCCTCCAGCTCTCTGGTGGCCAGGGTGGGACCTGAATTGAATCCTCTTCCCTTTGAGCTGCAGCCCTTCTCCCTTCCTAGGATAGGATGTTTATGGCATAAGGGAAAATGCAACAGCTTTTAAAAAATAATAAATTCTGTAAAACCCTTAAAAAATTTGTTTTTTGGAAAAAAATAGATTTGTTGGAAAAAATAGATTTGGCTGATATATGGTGACATTTGAATGGAATTGTTAAAGAACATATGTATTCTTGGTCTCCTAAATAGTACTTTGGCAAAAAATTAATCATGTGATAGGACATAAAGGAAACATAAACCAATATATAAGGGCAGAAACCAATCATATGCTTTATAGAACATGATTTAACAATTAAATTATTAGTAATTAAATGAATTATTGTTATTAATCACATTGTTAGTGATCAGTGAAAATGAGCAAAAGATCAAAGTCTAAACAGAGACAATTATATCCTGAAGGATGAGTGATCCAAATAACAAATTATTGGGATATATAATTATGTTAGAGAAAATGAGTAAATATGCCAAAACCTCTAAGAAATAGATAAAGAAATCTTCAGAGGAACATATATATATTTGGGTTGGCTATATATTGCTTGTGTGTGTGTTTACCCAAAAAGAAAAGAGAGGATCGATTTACTGTGCATTCAATTAAAATTGAAAATAAGTGAATTAACAAAAACACTTACACCAAAAAAAAAGAAATCATAAATTAAGGGAGGAATAGAGAAGGTTTGAAATAAAGACTACAGCCCTAATAAAATGAAAAGACTTATAAAACAAACAAAAAAAACCAACTACTGATTAACCTGATCAGAAAAGGAAGAGACAGGAAAATCAGATTAACAAGATAAAAACTGAAGCGTAATCACAACAAGCAAGAAGTGAAGATAATCATCAAAATCTACTATGCACAATTATTTAATCCAGCAAAACTAAGAATTTAAATTGATGAATATTAAAATATAGATATTTATAAAAAAGAATGTAATCAATCATAACTAACAAAAATTAAAATATCATGATTTTTTCAACTGATAGAAAAAAAGATTTTGATGAAATGTAACACCTATTTATTTTCAGGATTGGGAGGGGGGCTTCTTTCATATGATCCAAAGTGTGTCTAAAATAAAAAGTTAGCATTTTTTGTGGTTGAGAAACAAGAGAAACTTTCTCAATACAACAGGAGTAAGGATGCCCTCATTATTTGTTATAGCTTTAGAAATGTTACCTATAGCAATAAGACAAGAATATGAAATTAAATATATACATATTTGCAATGATTCAAAATTTCCTCTCTCTGTAGAGAACATGATAATATACTTAGAAACCTTAGAAAATCAATTATGAAAGCAATTGAGATGATTCATAGTTTCAGTAAAGTAGCAAGATACAAAGGAAACTCAAAAATTATTAGCATTTCTATATAGTACAAACCACGATGAGAATGTCAGATTATCAAAGTTATATAAGGGACATAACATAAGTATATGAAGCCAAGAGCCATTCTCTAATAGATAAAAAGTCAAAGGATATGAATAAATAGTTTTTTAAAGAATTACGAAATACAGACAACCATTTGAAAGCATGTTTCAAGTCATTAACAGATGAAAAAATTTTAAGCTCTGAGGCTTCATTTTATCCTGCAAATTGGAAAACATTGGGAGGGGAGAGGGACTAGTTGATGTTGGAGAGACTATAGAAAGAAAGGCAAACTAATATACTATTGGTAGAGTTCTGAATAGTCAATTGTTCTGCATCTCAATTTGGAATTTTACAAGAAAAATGACTAAATTGTTAATAACATGATAATGTACTCCAAGAAAAGCAAAGTCAGAAACCAAGGCGCAGTGTGCACCAAAATATTCACAGCAGTACTTTGTGGTAGCAAAGAATTATAAATAAAATAGATATCCATTAATGGGAATGTAGGGGAATGGCTGGAAAAAAACAACTCATAGCATATGAATGTAGTAGATTATTGATAAAGGACAAATACAAGGAATTCAGAGAAATATAAGAAGATTTGCATGCACTAATAGGGTAAAATAAGTAGAAACAATATAACAATCTATATATTTACTACAATATAAAATATTGTTAAATTTCACTAAAAATAAGCCAAAATGAGGAACTAAAAAACTAATGATAGTGCTAGAGGATAGATAATGAAACTTACTGCTCTCCTCATAAAAGAGCAAGTGGTTGTATTTGTTGTATTTCTTTGTTACCAGGGAAGATTTAATTTGGAGGGGAAAGAAGGTGCTCTCCAACCCTGAAATAATTGTGATATAAAAACAAATGGCATTTATAAAATATATACAAAATACAATAATATGATATACTCTGAGCTTTTTTGAACAGAAAGTTAATTTTCTGTTGAAAATTGAAAAAAAAAACCTTTAAAAAACATACCTTTAGGAATTGGGATAGAAATTAAAGAATTTTTGTAACATTTAAAAAATCTTTTCCTACTTTTTAAAAAATAATTTCCTACTTCTTTCTTCCCTACTTTTTTACTAACTTCACAGGATTGGTAGTTTTTTGGGAAAAAATGTAAAGAGGAATTTTTGCTTTGAAATTGCATATTTGTAAGTGCAGTCTGGAGAAACTGAGTGCTTTCCTGGTATTCACAGAATCCCCATTATATGTGGTAATGGCAAAATGAACAAATATTTAGAGAGTGATTTATACTTCACCAGATTTGTATCACTTCATTTGATAATGCTAGTTGATCTAAAAATTAATACATATAACGGTATTTAGCTTAGGCTCTTGAAAGCAGCATGATATTATAAAACGAATGATAGGCTTGGGAAAAGGAAGACCTGTGTTCGAGTCATAGTTCTGCTACTTTCATAGTCCTTTGTCTTTGATCAAATTCTTTTGCTCATTTTGGACCTATTTTTCTGTATTCATAAAATGAGGGATTTGTTCTACATGATTTCCAGTTCTAACATAATGTGAGAGGTCTAAGACAGGAAAGGGAGACAACTTCTCTCAACTTCCTGGATTTGTTTTTACAATTGTTCATTCTTTAAAAAAAGAAGTTGAGATACTTCTTAGCTGTAAGTAGCTATGAATAAACAGTAAAAAAAAAAAATCTTCCAAAACTGTTTCCTTTGTCTTAGGGATATTTCAAATTTTGTCTAACCTGTATCATGATAGTTTTTTTTTTTTTATCAGAAAATAGTACTCATTATTTTATCTAAAAATGACATTCTGAAGCTATACTCCTCTAGCAAAAATATCCTTCAATTTTACTATCAGAATTTTAAGAGTCTGAAGGGACCTTAGAGGTTATAGAATGTTGTAAACTCTTTTAAGTCAATTTTGGCATGATCTAGCCTCTGATTTAAAAAGCCACTCCTTTAAGTTTTCATTGAAGAAAATTTATTCTAAACTGAAACCTGATTCTTAATAACATACCTCCAATGATCTTAGCCTTGTCCTTTGAAGAAAAACAGAATTTTTACTCTTTCTACTTGACAAACTTTCAAATAGTAAGGGTGGCTATTATGCTTTCCTTGAATTCTTTTTTTTTTCTGTTAAAGATCCCCACTATCTCTCTAAACACTATTGACCTTTTCCCACTTGGATAGTTTTTTTTTTTTAACTTAATTATAAGATTTAAAATTTGTCCTCACTAAACGTAATAGAATTAGTTTCTGTTCAGCTCAAGGCTTCCCCAAGCAGCCTCTCTTTCATGCTATTCCTCTCATTTTGGGATTGGTATTCATTGGTGTTAAAATTAAAATTCTCTAGAGATTGTATCTTCATTTATAATTATTTATTAAATAATAAAAAGTGAGTTAGGGACCAGCCACATGTGGTCAGCTGTTCCCTTTGCAAGCCTCTTCCCCTAGCTAACCCAAGCTGGCTCTCCCCTAGCTGTCTCATCTCACCATCCTTTCTGTACCTGAAACTTGTATCCCCCATGATGTCACTTTTCTGGATCTCCTGATTGGCCAGACTTGACCTCAGTTTGGATCAGAGGCCAGTCTTCTGGATGCCAGGAGTCTTGTGGGATAATGACACTTTTGGGGTCCTCCCAGAGTGTGCAGGTGTGCCCCCTTATGCAAATAAATGTCAATCAAAGGGTGGGGTTGAATAGCAACCTCAAAAAAATTGGGGTTCAGGCTAGTAAAATTTCGCAACGGAAAGGCATATTTTTACATGTTTTTGCATGGTTTGTTCTCACAGCTGAACCAGAAGCCCTTTTCCATTTTATGTTTTAGTATTTTTCACCACTCTCAGTAGTTCTAGGTGGGCTCAGTGGATAGAGAACCAGGTCTGGAGACAGATCTGGGGTTCAAATGTCACCTCAGATATTTCCTAGCTGTGTGACCTTGGGCATATCATTTAATCCCAATTGCCTCGCCCTTATGGAACTTGATATTTAGTATGGATTCTAAGACAGAAGATAAGACAAAAAATATTCTAGGTATCTGGTCATTTTATTGTTGTGGAAGAAAATGCTTTGAGAAATTGTTCTTGACCTGTGCTAGAAATTCTCCCAAATGCATAAGACCCCAAGAAAAATGTGTTCATCTTAAGATGAAGCTTTTTTTTACATAGTAAACATTTAACAAATATTTCCTGAATTACTGAGTGAAAATTGTCTTTTCTAGATATGAAATCTCTAGCTGGAATTTTAATTTGTATTTTTATTGCTGGTTCAAAGAAAGGCAACTCTTCATACTTCTCCTTTTTCTATAAAGTAAATCAGAAAATTTGGGGTTTAGTCATTCCTGTCATTTTTTCAGTGGATTTAACTGGTATGGTTATTCTAGAAAAACTAGTCAGTCTTGTCTTTTTAAGTTGTAATAAATGAGTTGGTTAAACTAAGTGTTCTCAGAAAACTACCTATTGAAGGAATTTTAGAAATTTGTAGGGAGCCCCTTTGACACTGAGTGAACTGAGATAAACAGTATTCAAAAGGTAAAGCCTTAAGGGAAGCATCCATGATTGCTCAATATGCGCTGAATAACCTGTTCTGCCAACTCCAAAATATGAATGGGTCACTGTTGGGTGGACAAGATAGTTAAAGCATTCAAAACTGACAAGCACTAGCGACTGGCAGTAATGCATAAGTAAAGAACTAAAAAGTGAGCTCCTTACTGTATGTATGTTTAATCTCCCATCTTGTCTTTTGCCAATGTAAAGTTTTCATTGATACCTTCTTCTTTTTCTTTCTGATAATATAAAACTATCCTGATACTCGTATCTCTCTAACTACTGAAGTCTTCCAAAAACCCAGAATTTTGGATTTGGAAGGACCTCAGCAGCTATCTAATCCAACTCATAACCATCTAGGTTATGGAATCTAGGAAGAAAGGAAGGAAGGAAGGAAGGAAGGAAGGAAGGAAGGAAGGAAGGGAGGAAGGAAGGAAGGAAGGAAGGAAGGAAGGAAGAAAATAAATAAATTATTTTCTGGCATCAAGCCTAAATTTGATTTTTGGCAACTTTTACGCCATTGCATCTAGTTTTGCCCTCTGGGGCCAAACATGACATGTCTAAAGTTTATTTGATGTAATAGACTTTCAAATACTTGAGCTTCACTTATTATGTCTCCTCAGAGATATCTCTCCTCATTCTCACTTCCTTCAACTAGTCATTATATGACACAGACTCAAAACCTTTCTTCATCAGCTTGGCTACTTTCCTATAGCAACCCTCACTGTCCTTCCTCAATTGTGACATCCAGAACCAAACCCAGCACTCAAGGTGCAGTCTGATCAGAACATAGATAGTATTATCTCTTTGTTCCTGGAAGTTATGACTCTTTTAATGTGGCCCAAGTTCTCGATTGCTTTTTTTGGTTACTATATATATATATATATATATATATATATATATATATATATATATAGACATATTGGGCTGACAGTCAATGAAAGCCCTCAGATTGGGGGGGGGGGCAAACATCTAGCCTAGCTACACATCCCCTCTCTTATACTTAAAAATTCAATTTATTGAGCCCAAGGGCAAGATTTAGATTTCCCCCTAACATTAATAACCCACTTTGGGATTCAGGAGGTCAGAGCATTCTGCCCTCTCTCTCCCTCTCCATTAATGGGTCCATCTGTTCTGTACTCACATGTACTGTACAAAGTTAAGTCCTAAAAGAGCTTAGCCTCTATTGAAAGAAGCTAAATTCCCTTTACTTATACTATTTTGTTCTTACATCCTTTGCTCCATCACTCTGAGAAAAGTTGCTCAAGGTTTAGATTTGGCTTATGTCTAGGATCTTCCCAAAGTAAAGAGTAGGAAGGTACTCAAACATATTATATGAATTGGATATGGGAGAAGTATTTATTTCCTAGACAGAAAGAAATGCTAAACACAAAACAAACACTCATAAATACACATTGACAGAAAGACTTTAAAAAGGATTCCATAAATTAAATTATATTATATTTATCATTACATTCTATAAGTATTGATAGAATTTTTTTAAAAAGAACTTGTATCTTCTGTCTTAAAATTAATAGTAGGTATTGGTTCTAAGGTGGAAGAGAGTTAAGGGCTAGGCAAATGAGGTTGAGTGACTTGCCCAGGGTCATACAACTAAGAAATGTCTGAGGTCAGATTTTAATCTCCTGTTCCTAATCCAGGCTCTCTAGCTGTCCTGCATTCATAGAGCTAAGAAGTCAGCAGAACAGTACTAATATTATACTCTTCCAGGTGGTTGTGACTTTAAATATTAGACTATGAATCATCTTCCCAAAGTTCATGTCTTCTAGCCAGTCAGACCAGGGCTTGGTCCTCTCCTATTATTAGTGATTGTCTTCTTTAATGCAGAAACTTCTAATGCAATGATCCAGGACAATTCTGAGGGACTTATGAGAAAGAACACTATCCACATTCCGAGGAAGAACTGTGGGAACGGAAACACAGAAGAAAAACAACTGCTTGATCACGTGGGTCGATGGGGCTATGACTGGGAAAGTGGACTCTAAAAGATCACCCTAGTGCAAATGCTAATAATGAAGTGGGTCTTGATGTTAAACCCAGTGGAATTGTGCATCAGATATGGGAGGGGGCTGGGGGGGGGGGGGAGGGAAGGAACATGAGTCTTGTAACCATGGAAAACTAATCTAAATCACCTAATTAAATAAAATTTTCAAAAACTGCAGAAACTTCTGCCACTCTGGTGGATCTAGGACCCCCAGACCTCTCAAATTCACAACGTCTTAACCTTAAGACTGGCATTCATTTATCAACACAATAAAGGAAACAAAAAGCAGAAAAGGCAGCCAGGTACTTGGGCTTAAACTGTCATAGTCTGTCTCTTCTTTAGCTGCCTTATAGGAGAACCCACCACAATGCTGGGGATAGGAGGCAAAGTGTTGACCCTGACCTCCAGCTCTCCAGCAGGAAGGTAAAAGGGTTCTCAGAGGTTCCAAGAAGAGTGACTGGGGGTTAGTCATTTCCTTTAAAGCTCCACTGAATCATCAGCTCTTTTAGCTCAGTGGTTAATAATAACACAATGGCTAACATTTGTAGAGTGCTTTAGATTTGCAAAGAACTTTATATAAATTGTCTCGTGCGATCCTTATAACCATCTTCTGATGCTGCTGCTATTCACCTCATTTTACAGACAGGAAACTGAGGCTGAGAGAGGCCAAGCAAGTCATCCAGCTTCGTGCAGCTAGTGTCTGAAGCAAATTTGAAATCAGATCTTTTAAGCATGAGGAGATTGCTTGAAGATATCACGGTTCAAGGGGCCTTCAGCACTGAATCCAAAGTTTGTGAAAAGTTGTCAGGAGTTTTGCCATCCACCAAGTGCCCAAGAAATTTGGAATCAGGAGAGACAATTTTATAGATTCCCCATTCAATCTTTGGGTGCCCTGATTAATTTTTAGATTTAATCTAACTTATTGCTTTTGTTACATTTAAAATTCTGAGCTCTCTTTCTCACACTAGAGAAGGCCACCATTTCACACACATGTAAAACTATATTCTGTTTATGAGTTCTTTCTCTGGAGGTGCTAAGAATATTTTTTCATAGATCCTTTGTTGTTGATTTGACTATCCATAATGCTTAGAAGAGCTGAGTTCATTCACAGTTATTCTTCAAATGCCACTGCTGTCACCGTAGACAACATGCTCTTGGTTCTGCTCATTTCACTCTTTGTTATTTCATGTTATACTTATTAGTTTGGAAAAATCATTTTGTTTTCAGTACTTAATTTTTTCCCTTCTACCTCCCTTCCCCACTCTTTTTTTTAAACCCTTACCTTCCATTTTGGAATCAATCCTGGGTATTGGCTCCAAGGCAGAAGAGCAGTAAGGGCTAGGCAATGGGGGTTAAGTGACTTGCCCAGGGTCACACAGCTGGGAAGTGCCTGAGGCCACATTTGAACCCAGGACCTCCCATCTCTAGGCCTCCACTGAACCACCCAGCTTCCCCCCTCCCTTCCCCTTTGAGAAACCAAGAAAAGCAAAAGCTATTGCAAACATGTATAGTAAAGCAAAGCAAATGCCCACACTGGTCATGTTTAAAAAAAAAAAGTCTCACACTGTGCTCTGAATCCATCACCTCTCTCAGGAAATGGATCACGTGTTTGGTCATGAGTCCTCCAGAACTGTGATTGGTCATAGTGTCGATCAGGTGACTAATTCTTCCCTCATTGTTTGTCTTTATGACATTGTTGTTACCGTCCAAATTCTCTGATTCTGCTCGCTTCGTTCTGCATCAATTCGTACGAGTCTTCTTAGGTTCCTCTGAAACTATTCTCGCGGTCACTCCATGCAAATCAGTCGTCTGCCGTCCTGTCCATATACCTGTCCTACCCTTCCCCAGCTGATGGCACCCCCTCCATCTCCGGTCCTTTGCCAACACACAAAGAGGGGCTGTCGGTATTTGTTCCGCTGTGAGTCCTCTTCCCCTTACCTTCTTTGCACTCCTAGTCAATCGAATCCTGTTCTATTGAGACACATTTTCTAGCCGGCTCAGAACGTCTGGGATTTTGATGATGTCACGTAAAGGATCAGAGGGTCCTAGAGCTAGGGGGGAAGAGACTTCAAAGCCATCAAACTCAACCGTCCCATTGTACAGATAAGGAAAATGAATGATGGGCATGTTGCCCAGCGTCACATAGGAGTAAGTATCCAGAGTCTTAGCTATCCTCTTCAGTCTTACGTCATCTGAAAATTTGAAAAGGATGCTACCAATCAGTCGGCAAGGATGCATTAAGCACCTCCTGTATGCCAGGCACTGTCATTTTCCCTGGTTATATAGAGACAGAAATGAAGCTTGTACTTTGGGGGCACCTGGGTGGCTCAGCGGATGGAGAGCCAGGCCTAGAGACGGGAGGTCCTGGGTTCAAATCTGGCTTCAGACACTTCCTAGCTGTGTGACCCTGGGCAAGTCACTTGACCCCCATGGCCTAGCCCTGACCACTCTTCTGCCTTGAAGCCAATACACAGTATTGATTCTAAGGTGGAAGGTGAGGGTTTAAAAAAAAAAGAAGTTTCCACTTTATTAGGAGAAACAACACCTATACACATCAGTAAATATAGACACATATACACACATCCACATGTACAGGTACACACGTGTATGTGTGTATAGCATGCAAGAGATTTAAGTGGTGTATAAGGACATTACTCAAAGTTCAATTACTTGCTCCAAAATCTAGAAATTCCTTCGAATGAACCCTATCTATTCCAAAGGTTTAAATTATATCATCTCTGATTTTAAAAGATTACACTATTGCAAAAATGAATAATAAAAATAAATAAATAAATTATACAATCTCTCTTAAAGTAACTCCGTGTTTAATAATAAGTAAACTCCATGTCTTTTTCCAGCTCTAGTCCTATATATTCTTTTTTTTTTTTAACACTTACCTTCTATCTTAGAATTGATACAAAGTATTGATTCCAAGATAGAAAATCAGTAAGAGCTAGGTGATTGGGGTTAAGTGACTTGCCCAGGGTCACAACGTTAGGAAGGATCTGAGACCAGATTTGAACCCAGGACTTCCTTTACCAGGCTTGGCTCTCTATCTCCTGGGCCACCTAGTTGCTCCTATTCCTAGAAATTCAAGTACCTAACTTGAACATAACCCTTTAAAAGATCCATCATCATCAGGACATCTAACACTGAATTCATCCTTTCCCCCCTTCTTGCTTTTCTATTTTTGTTCATGGTACCACCCTTCTCCAAATTAACCATGCCTCAAACCCTGAAACCATCTTTGACTCTGACTCCTCTTCCATCCAACTAGTCATGGAGGCCTATTGACTCTTAATTTGAAACATCTCTATAATCCTCCCTTCTTTCCTATTTCATCACTAATACCAGAATTTAGGACTTTGTCATCCCATACTGCAGTAGCCTCCTGGCCCCTTTTGATCCTCCAATTTATCTTGCACAGCAGTAACACTAATTTTCCTAAAATAATTTTTTTTGAAAAATTTATTTAGTCAATTTAGAACATTATTCTTTGGTTACAGGAATCATATTCTTTTCCCTCCCTCCCCTCCCCCACCTCTTCCCATAGCTGAACCGCAATTCCACTGGGTTTTACATGTGTCCTTGATCAGAACCTATTTCCATGTTGATGCTTGTACTAGGATGTTCATTTAGAGTCTACATCCCCAATCATATCCCTTCGACCCATATATTCAAGCAGTTGTTTTTCTTTTGTGTTTCTGCTCCCACAGTTCTTCCTCTGAATGTGGATAGTGTATTTCCTCATAGATCCCTCCAGTTGTTCAGGATCACTGCATTGCCACTAATGGAGAAGGCCATTACATTCGATTGTGCCACAGTGTATCAGTCTCTGAGTACAATGTTCTTCTGGTTCTGCTCCTTTCGCTCTGCATCACTTCCTGGAGGTCTTTCCAGTCTCCATGGAATTCCTCCACTTTATTATTCCTTTTAGCACAATAGTATTCCATCACCAACATATACCACAATGTGTTCAGCCATTTGAAGGGAATCCCCTCAATTTCCAATTTTTGGCCACCACAAAGAGTGCAGGTATGAATATTCTTGTACAAGTCTTTTTCTTTATTATCTCTTTGGGGTACAAACCCAGCAGTGCTATGGCTGAATCAAAGGGCAGACAGTCTTTTAGCACACTTTGGGCATTAAAAGGTTTTTTTTTAATCTGTTATTCCTCTACTCTAAAACTTTCCTTGACCCCTCTTGTCTCTGAGTATAAAGTCTAGATATCTTAGTTTCCCATTCAAAACTCTACCTAATCTATATATTTCTCTGAATTGTTGGAAATCTCCATTCTTAAAATCCTAAAGGAATTTTAATATATTGATTTGAATCAAATAGAGCTAATAAAATTCAATGATTAACAGTATACCCATTAGGACCACTATCTACAAGCATTCCAGGAGCCTCAGTACCACCAGGTACTACTGGTCCTGCTTCTATCTACCCCAGCAGGTATTCTCTAGAGAAATGAAACTTGTGAGATGTCCTTGCAGGTGGTGTAGCTCAGACTTCTCAGCAAATAGAGTTTCTGAAGATCCTGAAAAGAAAGTTCTTGCTAAAGTGCTTGGCACTCTCAAATGGTTCAACTCCGAAGCAGATATCCTTTCTTATTTTTTTAATGTTTCTATCTTTTTTTTTAAAAGTTTTATGTAGAAACAATTTTTGACAATTGCTTTTTTGACATTTTAAAATTCAGATTTTCTTCCTCCTTCCTCTCCTCCCCAAAAGACAGTGAATAGTCTGATATAGGTTATTTCCATATTGCTTATGTCACGATAGAAGACACACATCACAAAACAAAAGAAGTCTCATGAAGGATATATAGCGGAAGATGGCAGGTTTTGATCTGCTCTCTGATTCCAATAGTTTCTTCCTTGGCTGTGGATAGCATTTTCTTCATGACTGCCTTGTGGTTATCTGGGAGACTTCCTTTGCTGATAATGGTTTAGTCCTTCACAGTTGATCATTGTATAATATTTCTGTTACTGTATACATTGTTCTCCTGGTTCTGTTCACTTCACTTCGCATCAGTTCTTAAGTCTTTCTAGGTTTTTCCCAAATCTTATCCTGTTCAATATTCCATTTCAACCACATACCACAACGTGTTCATCCAATCCAAGGGATGGACAACTCAGTTTCCAATTCTTTGCCACTACAAAAATTGATGCTAAAAAAGATTTCGATGCAGGTAGGCCCTTTCCCCTTATCTCTGATCTCTTTGAGAAACAGACCCAGGATTGCTTATTCAAAAGGGAAGCAATCCTGTGGCCCTTTGAGCCAGTTCCATATTGCTCTCCAGAATGGTTGTAACACTCCCAGATCCACCAAAAGATATCCTTTTATTCCTAGAAATGACGTTATAGAAGATGCTTTGCTGCTGCACTCTAAGGATCACAAGACTTTCCCAGATGACAACTCCAGCATGTGTTTTTTCTTCCTATTAGAATGAGCTCTCTGAGAACTCATGGCACCATCTCTGCTTTTCCCTCCTTGTATTCCCAGTGCCTTGCACATAGCAATAACTGCCTTTTTAATTATTCTATAAGCCAAAAATGATCAAAGAAAACAGAGGTGATTAGCCTGGAAAAAGGAAGCTTATGGGGATATATGATAGTTGTTTCTAACTTCAGAATCTCTTGATTGAGGGTTTGTGTGTCTTAAACCCTCACCTTCTGTCTTGGAGTCAATACTGCATATTGGCTCCAAGGCAGAAGAGTGGTAAGGGCTAGGCAATGGGGGTCAAGTGACTTGCCCAGGGTCACACAGCTGGGAAGTGTCTGAGGCCAGATTGAACTCAGGACCTCCCATCTCTAGGCCTGGTTCTCAAAAATTCACTGAGCCACCCAGCTGCCACCTCCTCTTACTCTTTAGTCATCTTCCTAGATACCAAGGTTTGCAACCTAGATGTCATCCTTGACTCCTCATTTTCTCTCATCACCATTTCC